>NC_036651.1:8692729-8699258 GCF_002806865.2 Cucurbita pepo subsp. pepo
AAAAAATTTAACTATTTTGGGAATCAATTCTCAACGAAAGTTTGTTTCTTATATAAAATGTGTGTGTGTGTGTGTATGTGTTAGACATTTCATTGATGAAATAAATAAATCCTTTAGTTGAGTATACAACTAATGTCTGGAGTTTGGTTTATTTTGATTAAAAAATTGTTGCTTTCAACATTTTTTTGTTTTGTTTCCCGAAATAAAAGGTTGAAAAAGGTAACAATTTGTTAATCAAAAGAAACCCAACTCCAGAAATTAGTTGTATACTCAACTAAAGAACTTATATATTTCATCTAATTTCTAACTACGAATCTCTAAGGCTAAAAGAAAAGAATTACCTTCCCAATGGCTTTGCTCAGTTTTGAGAAAGCTTCGACTTGCAAGAATTCTGGTAACACTTCTGCACTTGAAGCAGCATAATTTGAAAGCCTTTCCATTAATTGGGACAACACAGTTTTGATATCAACAGATGGCTGAGAAATAAAATCATGAAAGGGACGTATAAGGCTAAATAACTTCCAAAAATATAAAGTGAAACAAACTACATTTTCTATTATAAGAATAATATAAAGCACTTGTAAAATCCAAATGCTGAATGAGTTGCTTCTTTTCAATATAACTGAGAAAGAACAAGCCCATCTAATCTTAGCTCTAAACAATGCCTAAAAATGTGTGGTATGCCCTAGTATGCCTCAATGTGCTCTTAGTAGCACAACTACCTGCTTGTTGATGGATGTCGATGCCTTCCAAGAGGCTCAAAACATCCTATAAATTAGATGCATTACAAATAACGTCCTCACAATTAGATGTGTTACAAAGAAAGTCTCCATGTATGCATTAGAGTAACCAAGATTTTTGCTTTTTTGGTAAGAAACCAACCTTTCGTCGAGAAGATGAAAGAATATACAAGGGCATGCAAAAAAAACAAGCTCGACAGAAAGGGAGATGCAGAAAAGCTACAATAAGGATCTGCAATCCAAGCACTCAAACTAAGATCATAATTACAAAGGCCTAGTTAAACCTCATCACACAACCCCTCCACCTCTCCAAAAATCTTATCAAAATTTTATTGTTTCTCTACAACCAAACTCTCCACATTTCCTAGGGAGGTAAAGGATTTTTTGGATATGGCCTTAACGTACCACCCTTTCAAGAACGCAAAAGCTCTATTATGGAAAAACCTCATCATGGCTTTCTTTTGGAATCAGTGGAAAGAAAGAAATCAGAGAATATTTGCAGAAACGACATAGACCTACACAAAACTTTTCGATAATGTTGTTTACCAAGCTATATCTTGGTGTAAACTATCTAATATTTTTACTTCCTATAGTTATACCTCCCTCATTGCAAATTGGGAAGGTCTTTTGTAAACACCATGGATTATACATCCCTCTTGTAAATTTCACTCATAAGTGAAATTGTCTCTTATCAAAAAAAANGAACTCTCCACAAAATAGCAAAGAAACTAGCGTGCCACAAAAACTCTCTTCTCCAGAGAAGGCAAGCTCAGGAGCGCACCTCCTCAATCATTGTGTAACAGTCCTGATTCCGCGAGAAACTAATAATCAAAGCATGTCCCATAAACCTAACCAAGCGGTTTTGCATATAGCATTCATGATGATACAACATTGATGGATAGCCCCAACTAACGCCCAACACAAAGTTGAAGATGCACCAGTACAGAGAATACACTTGATCTTAAAGTGCCTTCTTCATCCCAATGATGAGAGTAAGATTAAAATTGTCAACATTGATGAGTTAAAAACCAAAAACAAGAGGAGATAAACATGAAAACAAGCCTTCCCTGGCAACACCCAACGGAAAAGGCATCCAGTCTCACATCAGCTTTTGAGAAGCAAACAAAAAATTAAATAAATAAGCTCCAGATGATACATGTAAAATAGCCCACCAAACTACTAAATCAAAATAAAAAGTCTAGAAGAAAAAACTTTAAAACATTTGCAGTACCATAGAAATTGAATTTTTAAGTAGTAACACAAGTGATGGTATTGTCCCTCACCTGAAGTTGGGGGCAGGCACCCAACAAAATATCCAGGGTTTGTAAGTGATACTCATCAGGAAATACTTGAATAATGCATTCCATCAAATAAAATTGAGCAATTTCATCTTTACAATTAACAACCTGTGAAACGTAGGAATGATCATTAGAATGACAGTGAAAAAGTGAGGGACTCGAAAAATAGTCAAAGAAAATTGAACAATTAACACCTGCTCTAAAACTCTAGGAAGTACAATATCCTTGTACATATCAAGGTCAACACCCTCCACCTGACTGAGAATATGCAGATTCTTTCCAACCTAATGACAAGAAGAGGGAGGGCAAAAATTGTATGAGCGTACATGGAGAATGTACACAATGCCATTTTAGTGAAAGTAACCAGTCTCAGAATTCTGATGTTACAAGATCACGTAGCTCGCTCCTTTCCTTCTCCCGTTTCTCCTTGTCCCGGGCAGGTCCCTGCAGACCAGAAAGCCCGACAGCAAGCCTCAACACAGGGTCAGCTAAGAGTATGTATGATTCACAAGCATTATAACCTGCATGATCATAAATCATGCACTCAAGAACTATTTGTACCCTCATGACATGCAGTCATCCCTGTACCATGCATGTTCAAACTGAGAGTAGGTGACAATATCGGATGACTGAACCCACCTGATGCTGCATTCGTACCCAAAGTTTGTTCATTTCTGTGAAATTTTGGAGTACAAATTCAACTGCATCGTTCACAGTGTCTGCATCTCTGTGGGAATCGAGGAAACATCCACAGATTAACACAATAGAAATGCCTGTAATGCTTTTTAGTTCAAAAATAAGGATCAAGCAAAGGCCGCTATCATAAATCACATTTTGTGACAAAAATAAAAACATAAGTTTGTCTGCTAGTGATGCATATTATGAAGCGCAAAATGTTGAATATTTTGATATACACCAATGTATCATTAGAAATAGATAACAAGTCTCTTCAACTGTTTGAAGTATTTGCATATTCTTATATATTCATTACTTCTTTTGGAAAATATTACCCCCTTCAATCTCAAGAATCTACATTTTCAACCAAAATAATTGAAGGTCGTTAAGTTATGAGATGAGGGACCTTCACCAGCATCATCAATATTCGATCCTATGGTGTAGACCTTTTCTTTTTATGAAATATTTAAATTTCATTGTGATAAAAATGAAAGAATGTGCAGCCTTACAAAAGAAGAGAAACAAAACATCCACAAAAAGGGAGTTAACTACAAGAAGGGACTCCAATCAAGTAAAATAAGACATGGTGAGTAATTACAAAAAGGCCGAGACACCAACACCAACACCTAGAGAGAAATAGAGAATCTAACAAAAGACCAAACATCATTATTGAAGCTCTCCCTCCACTGAAGCTTCTATTGCTTCTCTCGCCCCACAGGCCCCCAAAAAATAGCACAACACAGCCTGACACAAAAACAACCCTTTCTCACAAAAGAGCAGATTGTGTAGTCCATTTTTTTTTAGTTTGATTTCTAACGCATTCATTATGTTGCCAATTAGGTAATCCCAGTGGCTTATTGATCATCTTAAGCCAATGAATACATGAATTCCTTACCCTTCATACTCTGAACCAATATCAGGTAGCTTATCCCTACTGACTTGAGAAAGATAACTCCTTAAAAATAACCCACGTAAGGGATGCTGAATGCCGCGGCACATCTCGACCAGATCTTTAAGAATATCTTTTGCAGGAGCCTCCTTGGACTTGATATACACTGATCCCACAGTACAAAGAAGGTACCTGGAGAGTTCCATAAATCAAGAAAAGGTTCAAAAACAGAACATATATAATAGCAGCAGTGCTCAATAGCCAAAATATACATTTCCAAAAACTGATGATAAATATAACTCAAGTGAACTTCGGCTGTCTCATAGAGACCTTTGAATCTGATCACTTGAGAACTCCAAAACAGTCAATGAGAGAAACAAGACAGTCAAACCATGAACTAAAACATGCTTGTGTAGTATACATAGCATTGATCACTAAACATAGGTTCAGTTAATTATATTGGCAATCAGTAGTAAATATCATTGGTACATTTGGGGATTGAAATTCTTTGAGATTAAACTATACTTTTTTATAACTTATTTGGAACAAGCATTTCATTAATAATTCCATAGCTAACGGTGGGGTGCATGCAGCTTTCAGGCTTCAAAATGAGCAGCGATCCAATGTTAAGAAGATAATTGGCCCAGTTCCTTCCCGACCTCTCTGCCAAACTTTCCCTCATTCCATGCCATCACGATTACAAACAGAAAACTAGTATGAGATTTCTGGAGAGCTGAGAAAAGGCACTAAACTTGGGATTTTGACCTCAGAAGAAACCTTTTTATGGAAAGCCATAAAATTGGTCAGATTTGCTTCTATGCTAGAGCGTAAGAATATTAATCAAACAGAGTACAGTGTCTCGGGACTCTTGACTACATAGGAAGGTTCTCCTTCAAATCTGCAAAATTCTACCTATAAATGCATCAGAGAATATATGGAAATACAAAAGGGAAAAGCCCACAAAAAGTAGTCAAACTACAAGAATGGCTCCCGTCAAGAGAAATAAGTCCTAGTGTATAATTGCAGAAGAGCCTGAAAATAGAGGTCTAGAAAGCATAAGTCCTAGTGTATAATTGCAGAAGAGCCTGAAAATAGAGGTCTAGAAAGCATCAGAGAATCTAACAAGCGACCAACACATTGCTAAAGAACTCTCACCCCCTTTGAAGATTTTGTTGTTTTCTCGCCCCATAGCCCTCACTAAATAGCACATACTCCAGCTTGCCACAAAAAACGCCCTTTATCACAAAAGGGCAGATGGAGGATAAGCTCCTCAATTGTCTCCCTACAAGTCTGGGAGCTGACAAAGCTAAAGTCGAACACCTCAAAGAAATCGCACTAGATTGCATGAGCAAAATCACAACTCCATAGGATATGATCCAGGACCTTTGTCGCTCTCTTGCAGAGAATACAACAATGCATCCCAACCACCAAGGACCCTCTAACCAAAATTCAACCTAAGGTGTTAACTCTTTCATGCAAAATCGGCCATACAAAGAACTTCACCTTCTTGGAAATCTTTACCTTTCAAACTGAGGAAAGAATAGCACCAACCATTAACAACCGATTGAATATGAGTGAGTCTCCCCTTTGGAAAAGAGACTCTTCTAACAAAAGGTGAGCCTCTTGCGAATCTTCCCAAAAGGAGAGATCTCTAAGGAAGACCTAAGTAGGACGAAGGGAAGACCCCTACCTCAGTATCCACCTAGTTGGACTGCTTTCCAGGAAGTCCTTTACTGCACTACTTCTGCAATCAACTTATTGAGGATCGTTCTTTTAATCCCTCTCCTTGACAGGGGTGTATCATCCCCCTGGCCTCTAGGTCTTTCTTCTTTTTTTTAACTAAAGTTTTGTTTATAGACAATGGAAGTAATTTCAGAAACTCTTCTGAGGCAGAAACATAAACAAGCAATTTCGGCTTCAATGGCATTAAGGCAAATAATTTTGGCTTTTCTTTTCAAATAACATCCATCAATAACCATGCCAGAAAAACCTAAAAGTCATTTCTATAGAAACTCGCATCCAAACTAAGCAACACTAAATCAGGTTTCAGGGTAAAAATAACTCACAGTCTGGGCAATATGTTGCCAGCATGCTGCACAAGTTCGTACAAGTCGATTATTGAGCAACCCCGCTTCGTCTCCTCCATAAAGAAAATTTCTAGCTTCCTCAACTCGTCAAACGCTCGCATGTCTGGAAACGTAAAAAATAAAAATCTCACAAATTATATTGATTTCTTGAATTCCAAAGGCCAAAACACAGTTACTCAGTGACAGAGAGAAAAAGCTCACATAAATCGTAGTATTTATGAGGGGAAAGCTTCGAAGTCCGTAGCTCAGACAGCATCTGCGCAGAATACTTCAGGGCATCTTTGAGATTGTTGGAGTCCTAGGGCATCACCAAACCGAAATTAGGGTTCTAATGGAAAACCCCATCTCTGAATCAAGCCATTTCAAGCTTTCCCAGGAATTCCGCCTTGATCTATACAGTCCTTAAGAACGAAACATACACGAAAACAATAAAACTTTCAAGAAATGAATAGCAATACCAGAGATCGGTGCATGTAGAAGGCATTCTGCTGGAGACCGGCGATCCCAGCAGCAAGCCACTTCTCTTCGTCTTCAACTCCGTCAGTAATCATTCTCGTCGCCGTTTTCGTCCCTCTCTGAACAATTCTTCCTCGGCAGATCAGTTCCGATACGATTCAAACTGAACCCAGCTATGGCTTCCAAGATCACCTGACAAATGTCGTTCGGGTCAGCCAAAGAAATCGAATGCCTTTCAGGTTAACCTCGCAACGGAAATTTAATTCAACTTTGTAAATTTCAATTTTAAAATTGAAAATTATTTACCCATTATTTTTATGTTAATCTTTAATATAAAAAAAAAAAAAAAAAAAAAAAAAAAAAAAAAAAAAAAAAAAAAAAAAA
>NC_036651.1:8699453-8793663 GCF_002806865.2 Cucurbita pepo subsp. pepo
AAAAAAAAAAAAAAAAAAAAAATTATATTTTGGTTTTTAAAATTCTTAAATAATTAATTATTTTTAATCATTTTAAGAACTAAAATAAAATTAACCTTTAAATAAAAATAAATGAAATATGTAAAATAATTAATTTTTTAATTTCATGAAAATTTTGCACCATAAATAAGAAAGTAAATTATATATTAGTCTTTTAAATTATTGAATAAGTAGTTATCTAAATCAAAACAAATGGGCCGCTATTCGATTTTGGGCTCAATAAATGGGCCAATACCGATTAGGCCCAATAATATAAATCTATTGGGCTTCAGGTTCGGGTTTGGGCTCGGGTCGGGTTATTTATTTTTTTATTTTATTTTGCTTAAATCATAATTGTTTTAAAATTAAAATTTGCAACTTTTTCAGTGCAAGGGAAGTTATAGATGTTTGAACCAAACTCCACTCACATGTGGTTTTTTTATTTGTTTCGTAGTGCAAATTCTAGTCATACCCTACCCACCTTTTAAAATATTCTCAATTTATTTTTATTTTTTAATTATTAATTCTTTTTGTCTTGTTGGGGTCTTTTGACTAATTAATTAATTAATATGATTTTTAGGTAGTTTGTGTTATGGTAAGGTAGGTGTATTAATTTAATAANTATTTTTATTTTTTAATTATTAATTCTTTTTGTCTTGTTGGGGTCTTTTGACTAATTAATTAATTAATATGATTTTTAGGTAGTTTGTGTTATGGTAAGGTAGGTGTATTAATTTAATAATTCATCTAGAAACTAATTGTGTAATGTATCATTGAAAAAATTATTAGAAAACTTAATTAATTTATTTGTTTGGTTTAATAATTACGAGGAAATTCGAACCATCGGCTAGGGGTGTACACCAAATCTAAGAATCCGACCAATCCAACCCGAACCATATGAATTGAGTTGAGTTGAGTTGCATAGAGTAATGGGTTCGGTTAGGTTATTGTTTTTTTCTTTGAGTTTTTTACTTCAAAGAGACGAAATTTGGCAGGTCCACTTCAAGGGTTTTTTTACCAAACCTATGTTGTCCAACCACCACTGCTTCACACACCCATGCCCACGTTGTCGTGCCTATTCCACTCACAAACGTAGGTTGTTTCGGAGTCACGATTATGTTTGTCTAATGCTTATTGTTTATGGCTGCATGTCGGATGTTTGAGTCATGCTTGTCCATGGTCGCATGCTCATTCTAAACCTCTTTTACATGCTTTCATTTTAGATAAACTTTTACTATTTCATGTTGTGTCAATATGGGGGTGTATGACCGTTCACCAATATCATGTCTACACTCGTCTGAGCTAAAATGCCTCAAAATGTATTATAGGGGGATTCGACTAGTCGTCAATTCTTCATACCCTGAATTATATGTTACTTAAGTCGGGATGTTTCTTTTTTTGCTTATAGCCATATAACGTTGTTTTCTTCCATTTTTTCGAATTCTTTTCAAATGTATTTATGCACTCGCGTTTTCTAAAACATTTCTCGCAAGCATGACTCGAGCCTCGATCATACATCGACATTGTCCACGAACTCCGAATTTTCTTACGGTTGACTTGTTCGCTGGATTAGAACAAATGTTGCACAATCGTTGTCTCGTTGTCGCCAAAGTTGTGATTGTGACACTTAGCTCACAATCACATGCTACGCTACTCCTTTTCTTCTTCGTTAACACATTGCTCTTGCTCCCGCTCTTAGTTGCATACCCAACCAAATAATCAAAAGTAACTAATCTAAACCTTTCTTTTTAACCCGATAGATCAGCCAACCCAACTCGAAAAATAAACTTAACCAACCCGAAATTTCTAGTTAGTCCAAAAAACTTCTCCAACTCAACTCGTGTACACCCATATCGTCAATTTTTAAGACGGTTATTGATATTTTATCGACTAAATTATCGTTAAATAGACAATTAACTATGTGAATGCATTCCTTTTGTTATTATTTATTTAAAAATAATACGACCAATCCTTGGAGACTGGTAGTCAAATCGCCAGTTCAACTAAAAACCAAAATTTGTCGGCTGTAATTTAATTCTAATAAATATTAAATGCTAATAATAANAAAAAAAAAAAAAAAAAAAAAAGTCACGGGGGAACGGAACTTTAACGGCTGTATTCGGTTCCGTCTCTAACTTCTCTTTCCGATTTTGACCTTTTTATAGATAAGATTTTGGTCTTTTATTGACAACATTTTAAACTTTAAATAAATTTCAAAAATATCTTTAAATTAAAAAAACAAAAAACAAAAAACAAAAATTACAATTATACCAAAATAATAATAATAATAATAATTATTATTATTATTATAAACTATTAAAAATTTTAAAAATAATTTATGAGATATTATTAGACAGTTTTTTTTTTGTCCATATAGTCACTGTCCTTATTTTTTTAAACTGTCTTTATATAATTGTCATTGTTATTTTTAAATTTCGCATATTCTTTTAACTATATATATATTTTAAGTTTAAAAATATTTTTGAGATAAAATAAAAGGTTGGAGTAATTTTTATTATAATAATTGTTGGGAAATTTGTTGGAAGTAATTTAGAAAAGGAATGAAATGGGAACCCACATGAGCCATATCCAAACACACCCTATCCCTATCCGAAGATTACGCCAACCCTTCCGGCCATAATTTCCAATTTTCCATAACCAAACAGCACTGTTATCCAAAAGGAATAATAATAATTAAAATTAATAATCTTTAAATTAAACCCACCAATTACTTGAGTTTCAAGCTCCCTTTTTTTATCATTATTAATTTTCTTTTTTTAGTCTTAGCTAGGAATCCCAATCATTTCTTCTAACTAAGGTGGGAAAGGAATGTTTCGTTCTTCTCTTCAACGAATGTGGAATCTTACAATCCCCACCTGTGATATCTCACATTGGTTCGGGAGGAAAACAAACTACCATTTATAAGGGTGTGGAAACCTTCTCCTAGCAGACGCGTTTTAAAGCATTGAGGGGAAGCCTGAAAAGGGAAAGCCCAAATAGGACAATATCTGCTAGCAGTGGATCTGGGTCGTTACAAATTGTATCAGAGCCAGACACCGAACAATGTGTCAGCCTTCTCGCTGTTCCCCGAAGGGGGTAGACACGAGGCGGTGTGCCAGTAAGGACGCTGGGCCCTAAAGGGGGTGGATTTGGGGGCGGTCCCACATCGATTGGAGGAAAGAAAGAGTGTCAGCGAGGACGCTTGGCCCCGAAGGGGGGTGGATTGTGATGTCTCACATTGGCTGGGGAGGAGAACAAACCACCATTTACAAGGGTGTGGAAACCTTCCCCTAGCAGACGCGTTTTAAAGCCTTGAGGGGAAGCCCGAAAAGGAAAGTCCAAAGAGAACAATATCTGCTAGCGGTGGATCTAGGTCGTTACACCACCTCCCTTGAGGGCTAACATTCTCGTTGGCGCACTGCCTAGTATCTGGTTCTGATACTATTTATAACAGCTCAAGCCTCTAGCAGATATTGTCTTCTTTGAACTTTTTCTTTCGGGTTTTCCCTCAAGCCAACCAATGTGAGCTACCGAGTAGACGCGTTTTCAAAACCTTGTAGGGAAACTCGAAAGTGAAAACATAAAAAGAACTATATCTACTAGCGGTAGGCTTGAGCTGATACATGTGATATAAGCAAGAACGATTAAAGCTAGTTGTTTTCAATAAACTCGTGATGGTTCTAGTCTATGTATTTTAAAATATTTTAGTATTAAAAAAACACGAGTAATTAACAAGAAATATTCGAAGAACATCTTATCTTGCTTATCAACAATCTTGCAAAAAACTCGTCGAGCTTTGTTTCAGGTGAAAAAATTACGGGAATGGTCCCTAGCGTTACGATGAATTCGATACAAGAAAAATAAATATTAATTATACTATAGTTTATAAAATATAAATTAAAGGTGATAGGTGACAACTTTATATATTGAAGAAACTATATGTTTGAATTATAATAAAAGCAAAACCTTATAACTATAATTGAAAATATATAAATATTACTTTTAGTCCTTTTCTTCTTTTTGGTAACCACTTTATTAAAGTAACTTAATTATCTTTTTTAATTTAAAATAATAATTTCGTTCTCCCCTCTAATCGATGTGTGAACTCAAAACCCATTCCTTAATCGTCAGCATTCTTGCTGACAAATCGCTCGGCGTCTAGCTCTAAATTCATTTGTAATAGGTCAAACCCATCGCTAGTAGATATTGTCCACTTTAGCCCATTACATATTGTCGTTAATCTCACGATTTTAAAGTGCGTCTGCTAGAGAGAGATTTCCACACTCTTGTAAGGAATGCTTCGTTACCCTCTCAAACTGACGTGGGATCTCACAATCAACCTCCTTGTGGGTCCAACATCTTTACTAGCACATCGCTCAGATGTAGTTCTGATACCATTTGTAACCGTCTAAACTCATCGTAAAATATTTTTTTTTACTTACAAAATATTAGCTCACCGACACACATAATTAAGAAAATAATGGAGATCGTCGAGATGATATGTCGGGTAAAGGTTAAAATTGAACTCTACCATGGTTAAAAATGATGGAGGGCATGTGATGTATGATGAGTGGCAGAGTTAGTGGTTGGTTTGATTGGACTGCCTCGTCATCATAATAATAAAACATAAGCGAATGTCCCATTAACAATTACAACTCATTATGCTTCCATTTTTAGCGTTTTTTTCATTCATTATTCTCAATCCCATGTTTTTATATTAAATAATTAAATTTGTCGAGTTGTTTTTTTTAATTATTTTAAAAAATATTATTTATCAATGTAGCAATTAAAATCTCATAAAACTCAAATATCAAACGTGCACGAGTTAACATAGAGTTAACATTGATAACAAACGTCAAATATTCTTTAAAAGTAGGGTAGGGGTGGATTGTGTTACAACCCTATTTTCGGGTTAGTCGGTCGATTTGACTAAAAAAATGTCAACCCGTGAACCGATCGGATTTGTTGGTTTTCAAAAAAAATCANAAAAAAAAAAAAAAAAAAAAAAAAAAAAAACCAGTCCATGGTTTGGGCTGCGTAGTCTAGATTGGTCGGGTTATCGAGTCATATGTATATCCCTACAATAAAATCAGCACTTGCACCAGTGTGTTACTATACCTAACACATTTTGAGTCATATGATTAGTAAGTTAGAATTAACAACACGAGAGACATGTGTTTTGAGTCGGTTTGTGTCTCCCTAACATTAGGCATTTTCTTTCAAGTTAGTCAAATTTCATTATCGACTCGGGCGGGCTCAGTGATTGGTATAAAACCATTTTACTTTTTCTAGATTCTTGGGTTCGATTTAGTCGAGATTAACATACTATATTAACGTTTTTGTAATTATAATTATATTAATAAATGTTATACCTTTTTCTTTTGTGATGGATACCATATTTGCAATCAACTACATGTACTTAGACTTGACTTTATTTGTCTCATGTGACACAAAACCCACATTTTTTTCATCTTAAAATAAATTATTTTTTACGTTTAATATAAATATTGTAATTAAACGATATAATTATTTATTTATTATGTCTTTCATTAATACAATGAATAAAGTCGGGTATACATTGACAATACCTTAAAGTCAAATTGAGACGTATCGAACATTTTTTTACCCATTTCAAAATTTACGTGTTTTTCTATTTTACTAAATTTTAAATTCCAACGAAAAACGTCACGGGTCATGTCTTAAATATAGTTATGACTCAATACGATGATTTACCACCCACGGGAATTAAATTAAAATTAATTATTTAATAATTATAAATACCTAATAAAAATTAAATTTAACGAATAGAAAATTCATAATTAACTTATTTATTTATTTATTTATTTAACGAAAATGAAGTATTTAACACCATCCCTCACCCATGCCTATTTTAGCCCTAAATTGGGTAACTGGTGGCCCACTTTCCAGCCTGTAAATAAATTAATTTACCCATTTATTATTTATTATTTATAATAATTTTTATTAATTTTCCGGGAAAAGGGTAAAATCGTAAATTGGGATTCACATGGAGGCCACTGCACTGCCCTTTCTTCTTCCTTGTCTGTAATGGTGTGAGAGTTGTCACTGTGCTTCAACCAGACCTCTCTCTCTTTCTCTCTCCTCCGACAAACCACACCGAACCTGAAAAAGTGAACCAAACTCGGAGAGAGAGAACCAAAGAGATTTTTCCGAATTTCCACATGGAAGACGAAGAGGAATGAGAAGAAACACAATGCAATTTTCCGCAAAGCAATGCTTGACCTGTGACCTCTGAGTTCTGACCATTCATCGTCTCTCTCTGGTAATCAAACAAAAAATCTCTTGATTCTTCATCCATATATGGTTTTTTTTCCTCCATTTTTGATTCTGATATTGCTCTCGAGGTGAAGTAGTTGTAATGGCGGAGGAGTAGAGGTGTGAGAATTTATTGCTGTTTAATGTTTTGCGTTGTTTGCTTTGAATGCTTTTAATACTTACTTGCAGATTGAAATGCAGTTTGTTTTTCTTTTGAATGCTCTTTTTTCTGGTCAATTTATTACGTCGAAAAAGCGATACGATGAAAGGAAAAAGGATATACTAAAGAGGAAGGAATAAAGAGTAAAGAGTAAAGAAGAGTTCATCTTCTGATTTCTAGTACTGTGAGTGATGATGTCTTTGTGGATTCTTTTTTCTGATTTGTATGTTTCTTTTTTCTGTTGTAGTTGACATACGTTGTGGTGAGTTTGGGGGCGCCGACGTTGAAGATCTTGCTCTTCGTCTTGTGATTCGGCTTTGTACTAGTACCGATTTTGAAGATCCATTACTGACGACGAACGCCTGAGGAACTACTCGTTCTCTTATAGCATCGTTGTAATCGGTGGCGGTGATCTGATATTTCGAATTGTCTGCCAGGGATTCCGAGCTTTGCTGATTTATATGGACTGAGTTGGAGATTATCGGGGAACTTTGTTTTTGAGCTTTTGAGTTTTTTTGGGGAGTTCAAGTTTGATTGAGAGTTTTGAGAGGCAATTATGTCTTCGTGGGAAACGCTTGGGGATATAGCCAATGTGGCCCAGCTTACGGGCCTTGATGCAGTTCGTTTGATTTCCATGATAGTGAAATCTGCGAGCACTGCACGAATGCACAAAAAGAACTGCAGGCAATTTGCTCAGCACCTGAAGTTGATTGGAAACCTGCTCGAGCAGCTCAAGATCACGGAGCTTAAGAGGTATCCTGAGACTCGGGAGCCTCTGGAGCAGCTTGAAGATGCTTTAAGAAGGTCGTATATATTGGTCAACAGCTGCCAGGACCGCAGCTTTCTCTATCTGCTTGCAATGGGATGGAACATTGTGTACCAATTCCGGAAGGCCCAGAATGAAATTGACAGATATCTGCGCCTTGTTCCTCTGATTACCCTCGTTGACAATGCTCGAGTCAGGGTATTTGATTCTCTCACAACTGTTATTATCTATTTGTTTATTAGCACAATAGGGTCTTGATAGACGCATTTCCACAGCATTTCCCCATGCATGTTGACTTTCTTGCTCTCAATGAAAATGATTTCCTTGATTAAAAAAAGGGGAACTTGAAAAGATCACGGCATAGGAATATATTAAAATTGGAAATAATTGTTAGATGGTTGTGAGCTTTAGGAAGTAATGCCTGTCATTGAAGAATCACCATAGGGAAATCTACCTCTGTCGTATACTTACTAGTTGAATTTGAATAGTTCATCCAATTTACTGCCTCTTGAATTTGAAGTTTTGCTTGAGATACACATGGTGTCTTTGCTTATTTGATAACATAATCTTGTTATCAACTTCAAATTCGCAGGAGAGACTGGAAGACATTGAAAAGGATCAGTGTGAATATACTTTGGATGATGATGACAAAAGGATTCAGGATGTAATTCTTAACCCGGAACCTTCGAAAGAAGAAGCAATGGTGTTGAAGAAAACTCTTTCTTGTTCTTATCCAAACTTGCCGTTTAACAAGGCACTACAAAAAGAAAGCGAAAAGCTTCAGGTAGAACTACAACGGTCTCAAGCTAATCTGAATGTGGGTGAATGTGAGGTTATCCAACGTTTGATAGATGTCACTGAGTCTGTAGCTGCAACTTCTCTTCCTGAGAAGAATTCACCTGAAAAATCCCATAAAGTAGTGGAAAATACGTATGTAGATGACAACAATGGACCTTCATCTGATGGAAGTTTCTATAAGAATACTGATGCTCGGACAACCTCAAGGTCTGCTATTTTCCGTTTTCAGCTTTTCAGTAACAAGGTTCTAAATCACAATCATGTAACTAATGATCTTCACGGAGTTACTCCTGCAGTTTTAAAACAAAAAAGCGAAGATACTAAATTATTGAGTGTTCTATAAAATTTCCATATCACAAATAAATTTCTCTATCATATAATGTACAACCACTTCTGTAGGCATGTCATGAATTATCAAACTACATGGCTCATCGAGCTTGATATTGCTGTTTTTTTATTTGTTGCAGAAAGAGTTCTGTTTCATCAGGACGTGATCTGCTCTCAACTAGAGGTTCTGATCGGTATGGTGAATGGCACACTGACTTACTCGATTGTTGTTCAGAGCCTTCTCTGTGTATGTTATCCTCCTCACTTCTAATTTTTAAAGGTTCATTGATAATGGGTTCTAAAGGAAAGGGGCTGGTTCATTGGTTATAATTCATACATATTCAGTTGGTATTATGGATGACCGAATTGATGAATTTAACATCGAAAGGTTCAAGAGCTCGAATACATTTGACTGATGGTGCTTGAAAAATCTGTTCTCTTTAATCGCAATGTTTCAGTGCAAGTCACATTACTCATTTGTTTTCAGGTCTCAAGACTTTTTTCTACCCTTGTGGGACATTTTCAAGGATTGCTACTGTTGCAACTAATAGGGATACATGTAAGTTAACTTTGTGTCATCAGATTTTCATAAGCAATTAGAGGTGGAACAAAATGTTCTACTCAAATTTATATTCACAAGTATTACTTATTGTTTCTGCCTTTACCTGAAATGTTTTATTTGAATGAACCACCAGCACCAGCAGAAGCATGTAATGATTTGATGGCATATACATTGATACTATCGTGCTGTTGCTATACTTGCTGTGTTAGAAGAAAGCTTCGCAAGATGCTAAACATCACGGTAGTTCCCTTTTCTGCCTGATTAATTAATCTTCTATTACATTGACAGTTTAGTTGCAGATTAGAGAGGTGTTTCTCTTGTTTTGATCCTTCTTCGATTCTATTATTTTACGTTAGATTTTGGTTTACAGGCATCCAACTTCTAAAAACCTGAATGATTGCTTAACAGTCATAGATTTAGGATTCTACTGACTTAACTAATTTGGGCATAACTCTGATACCATGTTAAACATCACGTCCTTCCACAATGTTATGATATTGTCCACTTTGAGCATAAACTCTCGTGGCTTTGATTTTGGTTTCCCCAAAATGCCTCATTCCAATTTAGATAATATTCCCTACTTATAAACCCATGATCAACCCTTTAATTAGTCGACGTGGGACTCCTCTCCCAACAATCCTCAACCCTTAAATTGACATAAGATTATATGCATAAAGAATTGAATAGAAAAGACAAGGACTGAGATCTGTGTGGCTAATTGACAGGGGGGTTTCGTTGACGACTTTCTCTCTCATGTTATGTGCTGCTGCTGCGCCCTTGTCCAAGAATGGCGAGAAGTCGAGATACGCGGGGTTTACGGTATGGCGAAAGACATTTTTCTCATTATATTCTTTATGGATGAAGAAACTTTCTGTTAATCTTGGAGTTTTTAGTGTTTGATATAAGAAGGAAAACATGCAGGACCTGAAAAGACTAGAACAAGCCCTCCACCCTCCCAATACATGGAATCCTAAAGTACAGTCAAGACGCATATTCAACGGTTCGTTCGTAGTCTCCTAATAGTTTCGATTCGTGATAGAGTTATGTAATGGATACAGGTAACTCTAGTTGGCATGTAACTGGAAGAGCATACATTGGCATGTTTTTATGTTATTACTCATTACACACCCCCTTACCTATTGTATAGATTTGTTCTTAAATCTTTTACAGTGTTTCTAGTTGATTGTGCTGAGTTCAGCAGTAGATTTTGACCAAAGTTCACAATTGCATATCAATGGGGCCTGCTAGTTCCCTTCAGCTTAGTGTTTTGGTCATTTCTCCTTCTCATGACCATGCTATTATTGATCATATTCTTTCTTCATTATCTTTTCAAGTTTCTTATTGCGTGTGTGTTTTGACTTCTCTCTTTTCTCGGATTGATTTAAAGATGAGGATTCAAACCTCTGATCTTTTGATCGATAACATATGTTTTAGTCCGTTAAATTATGCTTGACTTGCAAATTTAAAACTAAGTCAATCTCGAGACCCGTTTCTCATCTATTGTAAAGAGGGTCGGCGGGGTAGTACGTTCTTTTTTGGGATTTATGTGTAGGCAAGGGTAAATTCGAACTCAGATAGGATAGAATTGGGGCGGACTGTGACCAAGAAGCGCTTTGATGTGCTAAATTTTATTTAAACAATTATGAAATAAGAGTTTGTAAAATGATATGTGAATTGTAAAAGAAAAGTATAATAGTTTAATTTTTATAAAATTTAAAATATATAACTTTTTATTTAGTTATTAAATTTTAGTACATAGGAATAATAATAAGCGTGATGGGCTGATTTAAGTTAAATATTTGTGAGTTTTCTATTTTGTATTTAATAAATATCCAACTTTCTAAAATATTTTTTAAAATAGGTAAATTAAATAGATATAAATTTAAATGTAGAGGAGTTAAGAACCTTATAATTAAAAATAAAAAAAGAAAGTGAATTAAAATAACCGCCGGGCAGCGGCTGGCCCTGTGGCAAGAATCTATATAAACCGGTTCTTGGAGACCCAAAGTTCTCCAACTTTTCTTCTTCGTCCTCTTCTTCACAAAAATCACCATCAATTTTTCTGCTAATCCAAATCCAAATCCATGTCCTCCTCCAAGAAGATTACTCTCAAGAGCTCCGATGGCGAGTCTTTTGAAATCGACGAGGTCGTTGCTCTCGAGTCTCAGACCATCCGCCACATGATCGAGGACGATTGCGCCGATAACGGCATCCCTCTTCCCAACGTCACTAGCAAAATCCTCGCCAAGGTCATCGAGTACTCTCACAAGCACGTCGATGCTTCCTCCGCCGATCCCCGCGTGTCTGAAGAGGATCTCAAGGCCTGGGACCGCGACTTCGTTAATGTCGACCAAGCCACTCTTTTCGATCTCATTCTGGTAACCTTTTCTTCCTGCTTTAGATCGATCGACTCGATTGTCTAGGGTTTACCTGGTTCCTATGGTTTTTTTTCTCAAGAATTTGACTCGGCAAACAATCGTTTTGATCTTCTTTGTCGCTGATTACTGTTCTTCTTTATCTGTTATATCTGTATCGACGTTTGTAATTGTGCTAGGGCTTGGTATTGTTTGATGTTTTGGAAATGGAAAGTTCGTTCAAAGGAAAAGTTCTACTGGAAATTGTTTAGTATTGTTGATCAATTGGTATGGTGCCTAAGTAATGGATTAAGATTCAATAGGACGAGCAAGGTCTTTTCACTTTGATGATTGAAGACGGTGATGCAAAATGCTTTCGGCATCATTATCCTTTGTCCTTCATGTTGAGATTGGGGTTAATGGACATCTGTATTTGGCGTCATATTGAAATGATTGTTGCTCAGGTTAATCTTCGTGGTTCTATATTTAAGCCGTGTTCTTGTTGCAGAGAATTCCAAGCTGCCTGGGGATTCATTCTTGACTATTATTATTCTTGATAATTTCTTGATTTGGCGCCATATAAAATTCTCTCCTATATTCTACTCTGCAGGCTGCAAATTATCTGAACATCAAGAGCTTGTTAGACCTGACATGCCAGACCGTAGCTGACATGATCAAGGGAAAGACCCCAGAGGAGATCCGAAAGACCTTTAACATCAAGAACGATTTCACACCTGAGGAAGAGGAGGAAGTTCGCAGGGAGAATCAGTGGGCTTTTGAATGATTTGAAGTCTCATAAGAGTGCTCAAGGATCTTGATCAATAAGGTCTGTACATGGTAGTAGTATTCGATCTCTGTTGTATTCACATAGTTTGTGAAAATGGTACTGTATGAACCTAATCATAATTGTATCATGATCATGTTTGTGTGAGGAATGCATTGACTACCTAATTGTCTCATACCATCATTATGTTAAATTTTGATAGTAGCCTATGCTCAAGATATCTTGTCTCCCCATAATTGAAGCCTTGTGAGGGAAGGGAGGAAGCTATGTTGCCTAGACTCTCTTCTCAATTCTCACTACTCGACTTTGTTTTTGTGTTTCTTGTTGCTTGACACTCTGTTCCACTTCCATCGAACTTATGTGCTCTGTGTTTGTTGTTGGACTTCTCTACTTGTGCACTCAGTTGTCCTTAGACTTATTAGTTCGGTTCAACATTTGTCAGCTTTGGTAATTGGTTCTGCCTTTGCCTTTGGTTCTTGATTTTAGAATAACTCGAAAATAGAGGGTGCGTTGGGTTGGATTGTAAAAATTTTCAAGTTGGGTTGAGTTACCAATCCAACCAATCCGAATTTTTGGGTTGGTCCAAAAAAAATCTCTCACCCCAACCTAACATGAATCATGTATACCCCTAATTTGTCTGGTCAAATCAATTTTTGACCAATTGCAGCGGAATGCTATAACAACCACAACAATAGAGATGTTACTCAAGTTGGAATTCAACAATAGAGATGTTACTCAAGTTGGAATTCAACAATAGAGATGTTACTCAAGTTGGGTTTGAAAATTTGTTGAATTGATTCCTCGTGTCTTTAACACAAAGTTAAGCATACTTGTTTGAGAATCCGGACTATTTGTGGAATGTATGTCTACACCAATGATTTCTACACATAAATTATTTGCATGAATTGTGCTTAAGATTAAGTAACATACAAGCTTGGACACAAATGATTGAATGATCCAAGTGTGAATTCAAGTACAACGGTTGAAGCTCACTTTTAGTAGCAGATATTGTCCTTATAAAAAATGTGTGCTAGGGAGAAGTTACTGCACCTTTAAAAGAAATGCTTTGTTGATCTCACAATTTTCTTTTGTTCTTCTCTCCCATTAATGTGAGATCCACAATCTATCCCCTTCGAGGAACGTCATCGTAGGCACTTATTCCCTTCTCCAATCGTAGGATCTCCCAATCCTCTCTTTTGGGTCCCAGTGTCCTTGTTGGCATACCTCTTTGTGTCCACCCTCTTTGGGGCTCGGCCTCGGTGTATCCCTCATGTCTTGCTTTGATGCCATTTGTAACCACCCAAGTCCTTCTGGATTTCCCCTCGAAGTTTTTAAAACGCATTTGCTTAGGAGATGTTTCCACACCGTCATAAAGAATGATTCATTTTCTTTTCCATCCGATGTGGAATATGATGGTAACAATCTTAAAGTTAAAAGTTCACAAAACTAACAACAAAACTCTGGTATCCAAGTCTTAAAGTGCATGAACAAAGAGAGAAAAAAAAAAAAAGAAGTTTTGAAGAATGGAGGCCTTCTTTCCCTTTTATGGCTGCAAATCTCGCTTCTTCTCAAATAGTAAGGCTAAGGCAATCAAAGCAGTTTGGTGGTCAAGTTTCCTTCAAGTTTGGGTAATCAAAGAAAGTAGTGCAGATTGGTGGTTGATGCCAATGTTAAAGCTTACACTAAATGGACCTTAAAACCAACCAATAACACATAACCTTTACTATTAGAAAGCTCAAAAGTAACTCTCCTGTTTAGGTGGCAACCACTTTGTGTATGACCCTTTACAATCCTCCTCCTCCTCCTCCTCCTTCTTCTTCACCAATCCAACCACTCCTAACCCACGCAACATGTATGAAACACACTTAAAAACACCCAGCTGATGCATTCCAATTCTCTTCATTCATGACACATGGTTCTCAACAAGCTCTTCTTCTTCTTCTACAACAACCTCATCGGCTTCCGAACCAGCCCGACACTCAAGCAAGCAACCCCGCTTCCTTGTAGTGCCGATTCGAGCCTTCGACCTACGACACCTGATGATTGTGTTGCAGCTCTTTCGAGCCTTGAGAAGGCGTTGGAAGGCGAGACATGTTGCATATGCTTGTCGAGTATGGGGAACAAGGACAAAGACGAGAGAATTGGCACGAGTGTTCTTCCTTGCTCGCACGAGTTTCATAAGATATGTCTCGATCGATGGTTCGAAGAGTGTCGGAGAACTTGTCCGATATGTCGATATTCAATGGAAGGAGGAGGGAATCATGAAGATGGGAGTAATCAAATGCTGACGGATGAGATGGTGATATGGTTTTCTTCTTTCCACACCTCTGGTTTTTGAGCTTCCCTTTGGAGATCCCAACAAGGTTTAAATCAATATGATTTGACCAATGTGAGTTGGATGGCTCTAACTTCACAATATATCACTTAAACTTTGTAATTTGTACATAACTTATTAAAACAAGTGGAGCCATTCAAATACATGTCAAATCTGTTGGTGTTATGGGTGATGGGAGAATCATAATTTAGCTCAAATTCCCAACTTTTTAAAGCAATTATGCCTAACTTTTAGTGGCTATTATGAGCTATCGTTATTTTCCGTTCAACGGATAGAAAATTGAACGATTGGCTTTTAAAATAGTATTTAACGATGACCGGATTGACGTTGATTTGTTCTAACACTATTTGAGTACGTCGGCTAATTAATGTGCACTGCTCGATCGATCTCAAAGAAATACAATTATTTAACCCTATAACAGTTCGTTATTAAGAAAGTCGTAGAATTATATCCCATGTATTGTTTTGTTCAAACATATTATGAAATGTTACTAGCCGACCTTTAGTGTGACACGTGACCATTTTTATTAGTTTCTTTCGTGTTATAACATAAATTAGGTTATATTTGGTGGGTAGGCTTAAACTTTGAAATTTGTTTTAAAAATTACCCTTTTACTTTGAAATTGATCTAAAAGTATTTTTTTCTTTTGCAACAAAGAATGAAAATTAGCGTAACCACCAATGAATAAAACCTTACAAATGTATGGAAGATTAAGATCACTACTACAATTCATTTCATTTGAATGACGTTGTAAATGATGTCATGTATGTCTTTCATTTCGTAACAGCCCAAGCTTACTGTTAGCAGATATTGTCTACTTTGCACTTTCTCATTCGTGCTTCCCTTCAAGGTTTTTAAAACTCATATGTTACCGAGAGGTTTCTACATCTTTATTCGGTCAAATTCCATCTTATTTTAATGAAAAAACTCTACAAAGATATTTTTTTAAACAATTTCATATTTTTTGAGGTAGTTGCATTATTTACACATGAAATTAAAACGGTGAGCGATGAGATTTGGTTCGACTAAGTTTAGCAGTTCGATTCTCACCGAACCGAACCAACTAGGTTGGTGGTTTGTCATTGTTATTATTTGTGGCACTTATTGTGGAAACAAAGGGAATAGCATAGGAATTGCTTTCTCTGCAGCATGGCTTTACCTACGCCTGTGGCTGAGCATTTCAGCCTATGATTCACATCAAACTGCCTATTCTCTCTCTCCCTCTCTCTCTCTCCCTCTCTCTCTCTCTCTCTCCATTTTTATTGAGTGTTTTCCTCACTTCATAATATGTATTTAAGAAAAGTAAATCAACAATTAGACAAACGTTTTCAGCATCTTGAACGGGTCGAGAGTAATCGAGAACGTGCAAAAAGGGGTTTCGGAAGAATGAATTTTGAAAACTCGTGTTTAGGATACGGAAGTTTGCAATTTAGAATTCGTTTTCGGATAATGGGTCAAGAGTATTTGAGAACGTGTAAAAAGGGGTTTCGAAAGAATGAATTTTGAAAACTCATGTTTAGGATACGAAAGTTCGAAACTTAGAATTCGTTTTCGTGTAATGGGTCGAGAGTACTCGAGAACGTGCAAAAAGGGGTTTCGAAAGAAAGAATTTTGAAAAATCGTGTTTAGGATACGAAAGTTCGAAACTTAGAATTCGTTTTCGTGTAATGGGTCGAGAGTACTCGAGAACGTGCAAAAAGGGGTTTCGAAAGAAAGAATTTTGAAAAATCGTGTTTAGGATACGAAAGTTCGAAACTTAGAATTCGTTTTCGTGTAATGGGTCGAGAGTACTCGAGAACGTGCAAAAAGGGGTTTCGAAAGAAAGAATTTTGAAAAATCGTGTTTAGGATACGGATGTTCGAAACTTAGAATTCGTTTTCGTGTAATGGGTCGAGAGTACTCGAGAACGTGCAAAAAGGGGTTTCGAAAGAAAGAATTTTGAAAACTCGTGTTTAGGATACGGAAGTTCGAAACTTAGAATTCGTTTTCGTGTAATGGGTCGAAAGTACTCGAGAACATGCAAAAAAGGGTTTAAAAAAGAATGAATTTTAAAAACCCGTGTTTAGGATACGGAAGTTTGAATTTAGAATTTGTTTTCGTGTAATGGGTCGAGACTACTTGAGAACAGGCAAAAAGCGCTTCAAAAGAATGAATTTTGAAAACTCGTGTTTAGGGTACAGAAGTTCGGAGTTTAGAATTCGTTTTTGGATAATGGGTCGAGAGTACTCGAGAACGTGCAAAAAGGGGTTTCAAAAGAAAGAATTTTGAAAACTCGTGTTTAGGATACGGAAGTTCGAAATTTAGAATTCGTTTTCACGTGCAAGGGTTTGCTTCAACATGATTAGTATCACGAACAAGGTACGATCACCTCTATCTCTCGAATACATCGTTTAAAAACAAAGTAAAAAGGTTGTTTTTTTAGGTTTGTAGAGGAGGGGGACAAGGCTTTTGAGGTTAGACATGAGAGGAAAACAAAAAGAAATTAGAATAAAGATAAGGACAATAATAGAACCACCTAACCTAATAGTGACATAACAAAAGTTAATAATGTAGGGATGACATACTAAATTATTTTCTTACATTTCTCTATCTCTATCCGCTTTTTTCTCGACAAAGGTACGATAAAATTTTATCGATTGAATTGTTTTTCGACATTAAATTTATTCTTCTGTTCCCTTTTGGTGACGTGTTATAACGTTTCTTCATGAACGAAGGTATAACAATCTAATGTGATATTCGAGACCGAAGATACGTAAATATGAACGTTAAGAACAACTTAAAAGAATCAAAAGTTATTACTTATATGGTTATACCAACAAGGTACATTTTTTTTTTGGATGACCACCTGAATTTTTTTTCTTAGAAACATGTGAATGAGGACAAAACATGTTGAAATGAACTTCTCTCTCTCAAGCTGTTCGAGACAAATAAGACCACGTAGCCAGGTTGTGGGGATGTAAGGGAACGCTCGAGCTATCAAGGGTCAATGTTTGGTTATAACGTCTGATCCAAATTTTGAACTTGAGACGTTGAACTAGAGATTGATTCCAATGAACCCGAAACCTGAAAATTACCACGTGACTAGGTTGTAGGGATGTAAGGGAACGCTTAAGCTATCAAGGGGTCGATTTTGGATTATAACTTTCGATCCAAATCTTGAACTTGAGATTGATTCAATGAACCCGAAACTTAAGAATAGGACCACGTGACCAGGTTGTGGGGATGTAAGGGAATGCCCGGGCTATCAAAGGTCGATTTTGGATTATAACTTCTGATCCTAATCTTGAACTTGAAACGTTTGATCTAAAATCGAATCCGAGATGGTTGAAATTAGGGTAAGAAATAAAGTGGTGGGTCATAAAAACACCCACTAGGGGTAAAAAAGAAGGCTCAAAATCTTTAACCCTCAAAGATCCAAATTGAATTGAGTCAAATCAAAGAGGGAAAGCACACCATTTGATGCCCTGCAGACATGTGTCTCACTCCTTTTCCCACCATGTAAAGTGCTCAATCCAATTCATTTCAACTACTAANGTTGGAGAGGGGAACGAAACACTTCTTATAAGGGTGTGATTGCGAGATCCCACATCATAAGGGTGTGGAAACCTCTCACTAACCGACACGTTTCAAAAGACCTACAGGAACTGTGCTTACCTTTGAAGAACAACCGTGTTTGCGAGAAGATAGGATAGAGTCGATCTTTTTTCTTTTCTTCTTTTGAATCCTTTTTAGAGTATAAGGTGAGGAGTGAGGTAAGTCCTTTTGCTTTATGGAAGAAAAAGAAAGAGCATAGAAGAATATGATGTGTAAAATGAAATAATGAAGTGAAAGAAAGGTTTAGCTTAGTTTGCAAAGAAATGTGATAGTGGTGGATAAGATAAAAGGACAATATAACTCAATAACTCTTCAAAACAAGTAGAAAGTTATGCACTTNGGGTACAGAAGTTCGGAGTTTAGAATTCGTTTTTGGATAATGGGTCGAGAGTACTCGAGAACGTGCAAAAAGGGGTTTCAAAAGAAAGAATTTTGAAAACTCGTGTTTAGGATACGGAAGTTCGAAATTTAGAATTCGTTTTCACGTGCAAGGGTTTGCTTCAACATGATTAGTATCACGAACAAGGTACGATCACCTCTATCTCTCGAATACATCGTTTAAAAACAAAGTAAAAAGGTTGTTTTTTTAGGTTTGTAGAGGAGGGGGACAAGGCTTTTGAGGTTAGACATGAGAGGAAAACAAAAAGAAATTAGAATAAAGATAAGGACAATAATAGAACCACCTAACCTAATAGTGACATAACAAAAGTTAATAATGTAGGGATGACATACTAAATTATTTTCTTACATTTCTCTATCTCTATCCGCTTTTTTCTCGACAAAGGTACGATAAAATTTTATCGATTGAATTGTTTTTCGACATTAAATTTATTCTTCTGTTCCCTTTTGGTGACGTGTTATAACGTTTCTTCATGAACGAAGGTATAACAATCTAATGTGATATTCGAGACCGAAGATACGTAAATATGAACGTTAAGAACAACTTAAAAGAATCAAAAGTTATTACTTATATGGTTATACCAACAAGGTACATTTTTTTTTTGGATGACCACCTGAATTTTTTTTCTTAGAAACATGTGAATGAGGACAAAACATGTTGAAATGAACTTCTCTCTCTCAAGCTGTTCGAGACAAATAAGACCACGTAGCCAGGTTGTGGGGATGTAAGGGAACGCTCGAGCTATCAAGGGTCAATGTTTGGTTATAACGTCTGATCCAAATTTTGAACTTGAGACGTTGAACTAGAGATTGATTCCAATGAACCCGAAACCTGAAAATTACCACGTGACTAGGTTGTAGGGATGTAAGGGAACGCTTAAGCTATCAAGGGGTCGATTTTGGATTATAACTTTCGATCCAAATCTTGAACTTGAGATTGATTCAATGAACCCGAAACTTAAGAATAGGACCACGTGACCAGGTTGTGGGGATGTAAGGGAATGCCCGGGCTATCAAAGGTCGATTTTGGATTATAACTTCTGATCCTAATCTTGAACTTGAAACGTTTGATCTAAAATCGAATCCGAGATGGTTGAAATTAGGGTAAGAAATAAAGTGGTGGGTCATAAAAACACCCACTAGGGGTAAAAAAGAAGGCTCAAAATCTTTAACCCTCAAAGATCCAAATTGAATTGAGTCAAATCAAAGAGGGAAAGCACACCATTTGATGCCCTGCAGACATGTGTCTCACTCCTTTTCCCACCATGTAAAGTGCTCAATCCAATTCATTTCAACTACTAATTAGCCTCACCTTATCTCCACCAAGTGATTTCCTAAAACCCTCTCTCCACATCTTCTCATTTCTTCTGCTCCAAGTTCTTGTGTATTTGTTCATGTTGACCCCAATTTGGTTGTATCCTCAAATATATTCCCTTCATTTCCCCATGAATCACATAAACAATGAAATAAGTGTGAGGGGTAAATATGATATTGAAGTCTTTTAACTCTATATGCAAACAATGATCAAATTATCAATCTAATACGACCTAACTAGGGTAGTTCTGATTGCACAAGTTTATCGTCATCCTCCGACATTTATATGAGTAACCCTAAATGAGTTACAAGAAACACGAACGATATTTAGAACAAAACCCATGTGTTGAATTGTGAGATCATACACTGGTTGGAGAGGGGAACGAAGTGTGGAAACCTCTCCCTAACAGACGCATTTTAAAATGGGAAGCCTAGAAGGGAAAGCCCAAAAAAGCAATATCTAGTAGAGGTGGGTTTGAGCTGTTATAAATGATATCAGAGCCAGTCACTAGGTGGTGTGCCAGCACTGACACTGGGCTCTCAAGTAGGTAGATTGTGAGATCTCACATCTGTTGGAGATGAGAACTTCCTTATAAGAGTGTGATTGTGAGATCCCATATCGGTTGGAGAGGGGAACGAAACATTTCTTATAAGGGTGTGATTGTGAGATCCCACCCTCATCAGTTGGAGAGGGGAACGAAACATTCCTCATAAGGGTGTGATTGTGAGATCCCACCCTCATCAGTTGGAGAGGGGAACGAAACACTTCTTATAAGGGTGTGATTGCGAGATCCCACATCATAAGGGTGTGGAAACCTCTCACTAACCGACACGTTTCAAAAGACCTACAGGAACTGTGCTTACCTTTGAAGAACAACCGTGTTTGCGAGAAGATAGGATAGAGTCGATCTTTTTTCTTTTCTTCTTTTGAATCCTTTTTAGAGTATAAGGTGAGGAGTGAGGTAAGTCCTTTTGCTTTATGGAAGAAAAAGAAAGAGCATAGAAGAATATGATGTGTAAAATGAAATAATGAAGTGAAAGAAAGGTTTAGCTTAGTTTGCAAAGAAATGTGATAGTGGTGGATAAGATAAAAGGACAATATAACTCAATAACTCTTCAAAACAAGTAGAAAGTTATGCACTTTTCCTTTTCTACCCACTAGATTCCCTTCCATATTTTCTATCTCTTCCATTTTCCCTGGTCCACCCATTTGTGCATTTTGATCCCCGAGATATTTCCTCCCTCCATTATTCGTCCTTCCTCACTAAACAATCGTCCACTTCACGATTCTAATAAACTTACCTTCCTCTACTCTCCATCTCCACATAACAACACTAAAACGTTGAAATTCTCATTTCTGTTATTTACGTTCGGTGTCGTGTACAAACAACGAAGTCGAGCCCTCGATGGGTTTCGTATGCTTCTCGATATTAGGGTTTTCTACTATTTTGGCTTACTTTTAAGGTTAGCAATTGAAGGTATTATATGTTGATGCCTTAAGTATGAATGGCTTTGACAAATTAATTTAGATTATAAATATATATGAATCTTTGTTCTTTCTTCATGTGGGTTTTTCATGGTTTTGAATATTATTGCCCTTTTTGCTTTTTTCCCCTTTTAAATCCTCTAAATCAACATCACACACCAACATTCATATTATTTTTTTTAAGTTTAGTCCCTAAAACTTTCGGATTATAAATTTAGTCCCTAAACTTTTGAGAAATTGGAATTCAAAATCTTTAATTATGAACGGTTAAACCGTTTGAGCTACGAGCTAATTCACCACCCGTCGATTTTCTATTTAAAACATCACTTACCAACTTAGTCGACGAATCAAACTAGCTAATGCATTGATAATGCTCGCAACGGTTTGAAAATTCAAATATTTTCCGTTGTTCAAACCCGACACTAGTAACGCAGTATTCATATCGAACAAAATTAAAGTCAAAAGACAATGGACTTTTATGTAGCTATGAGCTTGATGAGGGTTGAAAATTAGTGTCTTTGTTAAATTTTTGTTCCTAAATAACAAAAGGGTTTTTCTGCAAACATCAGAAATTCCTTCCTTTTCATCCCCACAAAATTAACTTCACATATTGATATAATTCCCAAAAAAACCCTCTGTTCCTAAAACGGCGCCGTTGAGGTCCTCTGCAGCCTGTGCTTCCTTGACGTTTGCGCCGTCGCAGCTGCTCGGAGCTGCCAGACACAACCGTCGTTTTAAGGTTTCTTGTCTTTTTGTAATAAAAATAAATATTAAAAAAAAAAAATTAATTTAATTTAATTTACCTCTTCGTGCTGTCTCCTTAATCTTGCATTTTCCTCCATTAAATGTGCCACTTCAAGCTCCAGCTCGTTTGTGTAAGCCTGTGGATTAAACCCAATAAAAAATTATTAAAATTAAGTTATTTTACAATTATTTATTTATTTATTTATTTTTAAATTGTGTATTTGTTTAACCTGTTTTCGAGCACGAGATCGGGCGGCGGATTCCCGATTTTTGATCATGCGTTTCTGCCGCCGGTCGCCGGAGTTATTCGAGTCAGAATCAGGGACCCTTTTCTTAGCGAAAGGCGGTGGGCCGAGGACTTGGTCAAAGGGGCTGTGGAAGGCGGCGGAGGCAGAGGAAGGGTTCGGGTGGCAGAAGTGGGCGGCGGCGACGGCGGCGTGATCAGGGAAATGCAATTCGCGGGTGGAATTCAAGGACAAGACAGTGGGTGGAGGAGCAACGGCAGCGACGGCAGCAGCGGCGGCGGCGGAGGAGGAGTCAAGTTTTGAAGTGGAAGAAGAGAGGAAGTCTTGGAGGATGATGTGACGGAAGTTGGCGGCGGAGTGGTGGTGGTGGAGGTGGAGGCTGATGGGAGTAGCGGCGGCGGAGGGGAAATCATGGTCGGAACGGGAGTGGAGAGAGGAGAGATTAATGTCTTTCCAAACCTCTTCCATGGAAGAACAAAAAGTTGAGAGCTTTGAAGTTAATGGAGGAAAGAAATGGTGGGTTTTTAATGGTGGCTCTCGAAATTGCATAAGGAGAGAGAAAGCGAGGAGAGAGAGAAAGAGAGGAGAGAGAAAGCGAGGAGAGAGAAAGCGAGGAGAGAGAGAGAAGGCAAAGTACTTAGATAAGTAAGACAAGTAAGTTTGTTTGGAACAGAGTACGGTATGTTTTGGAAAGACATATTATTTCATTCTTTCAACTCTTCCTCTTTCTTTCCCCCCCTCCCTTCCATCTTATCTACGGTTCTACTTCTTCCAACTAGGGTTAAGAGGAAGGGTTATTATGTTTCCGGTCTCCGTTTACGACCCGAACCCTAAGTTTAAACGAACTAGGTTGGAGTATAGTGAAAACTTGCAAAGTTCGACAACCAATCTCAACATAACTCAACTCAAGAACCCTAAGTTTAAAGGAATTAGGTTGCAGTACTGGGAGAACTCGCAAGTTTTAGACAACCAATTTCAACGTCGTTCAACTCAGGAATTAGAACCCTAAATTTAAAAGAATTAGGTTGGAGTACTATAGAAACTCGCAAGGTTTGATAACTAATTTTAACATAGTTCAACTGATTAAGATACAATGGTTAGATATTCGAATCTATCTATTCCAGTTGTTGAACTGAACACAAGAACAAAAACCCTGATCAACATGGATGAATGAATGACTATTTTGTTTGAGGGTAAGATTGTTGAGCCGTGTGTCATGGTCATGCTTGTCTAGGGCGTGTTGCCCGTTACGGCATGCTCATGTTACGCTGAACCTTTTATTTAATTTAATGTTGTATTATCTTACTATTTCATTTTCTATTTGTAGGATTTGGTGAAATTATGTCTAGGCATGCCAATCCTGAATCGCCTCAAAATGTACTATAGGGGTGTGACTAGTTGTTAACTTCTCCCCCTGATTTTGTATGACATTTGGCAAAATCACGTCTAGGACTACTAGACCTGAATCACTTCAAAATGTACTATAGGGGGATGTGACTAGTTGTCGAATTCTCCCTATCGAAAAAGTTATATGCTACATTAAGTCATTATGTTGCCTTTCAAACTCGCTTTCAAAAATCTCTCTGCTCCCGTTTTCTAAAACCCACTTCTCAAATGGGGTCAGAGGTTTGAGCATACATTGTCCGGTCATAGACGACGTGAATACAAATTGGCTCAACTCACTTGGTATTGGGAGTAAGTGCCGCACAATTACAAAGCCCGCTACAAAAAAAAGTGTGATTGTGACACAGTATACACAAACTATCTTTATAAACGAAGATGTTTTAGGGATAAAAGTAAGAATTTAGCTGAAATTTCAAATTTTGATCTTCTTTCCACTCGACTTTCACGACTTCACTAATTAGTATACCTTTCACGAAAAAGTTGAAATTTTTGGATATATGTCAAAATTTTAAAATTTTTTAACAGATATCTAAAATTAAAAAATTAAAAATTAAAAATATTTTATTAGACCAAAAGGAAAGAATTTAATTAATTAGAAGTGATTTTGGGCCAAATATGGGAAAGGGAAAATGAAATATATAAATATATATATATATATTTGGATAAAAAAGACATTTTTTCTTTGAAAGCTCAAAAAAGACGGATTCCAAAATGAGCGGACAAATTCTGTGGCTGTAATTGCAACACGTGGACAAGGCAGAGCAGCCACGTGAGAGAAACACAGGAAGAGAGAGAACGGCGTCGTTTAGTATTTGGGAGTGGGCGTTGCCACTGGTTGGCACTGGAGACTACATGTCGTACGAGACTGCAAAAACAGACGACGACAGTAACCCCCAACAACATACGCTTGTCCGGTGGTTCACCACCTGTCGTCTCCCCCTCATATTACTACCAAATTACTTTTGTCTATTTTTTTTATATATATATTCTTATAATTATCTACGGTAACGTGCTTATGATTTAACACCCCGTTTGGGGTCAGCGTCATCACTGGCACTCGTTCCTCTCTCAAATCGATGTGTGATTTCACAAACCACCTCCATTCAGAGTCCAACGTCCTCGTTGGAACACTGCCTAATGTCCGGTTCTAATATCATTTGTAACAAGCCAAGCCCACTGCTCGCACGTAATGTCCTCTTTAGACTTTCATTTTTGAGCTTCCTCTCAAAGTTTTTAAACACAGTTATGTTAGGGAGAGGTTTCCACACCCTTATAAAGAATGTTTTGTTCCCCTCTCCAACTGATGTGGGATCTCACAATTCACTCCCTTCGAGTCCAATCCTAGCTGGCATTCGTTCCCCTCTTCAATCGACGTGGGATCTCACAAACCACCTCACTTCGAAGCCGAACGTCTTTGTTGGCACACAACCCGATATCCTGGTCTAATACCATTGTAACAAGCCAAGTTAAGTCCACTGTTAGCACATACTGTCTTGTTTGGTCTTTTCTTTTCGAATTTCCCCCCAAAGTTTTTAAAACGTCTATTAGAAAGAGGTTTCTAATATAAACATGATTTTATAAATAACCGTCCACTTATTATTATTATTATTATTATTATTTTATTTTTGTTGCAAAATTATAAATTAGAAAATAAAGAATGGAAAGAAAAATATTATGCTTTCAGCTGGTTTCATAGACTGGACCACAAAAAAAGCACAACCATAAATCCGACAATAATGTCGTCAAATAATATAGAAAACAATATATATATTTATATTATATCCAATTGAAATATTAAAAAATGATAAAATTGTTTTTTAAAAAAGGCTGATTTGATTGATTCAATGTTGTGGTTTAGGGTGTGGAAGAAGAACTGTACAGCCTCCCTACCCCTTTCAGTCTGCCATGGAACAAGACAATCCCATATGGCTTTGCCGCCATTGGACACTAAACTAACCACAACCATATTAATACTAATTAATACCACTAGAAGTGTTCGTGTCTTGTATTGAGTCGGGTTGACACGGTTTATTTCAACTCAAAAGATATCGTTAATGTAGCATTCCTTACAAGGGTGTGTAACCATCTCCTTAATAGACATGCAACGATACGTAACGGGTTAAAGCGGACAATATCTACTAGCGGTGAGCTTGAGCTGTTACAAATGGTATTAGAGCTAGACACTGAACCTCTAAGGGAGTGAATTGTGAGGTCCCACATCACTTGAAGAACGAAACGAAATACTTTTTATAAAAGTGTGGAAACCTCTTCCTAACAGACACGTTTTAAAACCGTGGGGCGGGATTGAATTGTTACGAATGGTATTAGACCCAGACACTAATGCTGGACCCCAAGGGGTGGATTGTGAGGTTTTATATCAGTTGGAGAAGGGAACGAAACATTCCTTATAAATGTGTGGAAACCTCTTCCTAACAGACACATTTTAAAACCGTGGGACGAGGTTGGGGTGTTAGAAATGGTATCGGAACCAGATATCAGACGGCTCTCCGAGGAATGGATTGTAAGTTCTCACATTAGTTAAAACTGTGGGGCGGAGTTGTACTGTTACGAAGTGTCCTGTCTTGAATCCTTTTTGTGTTCTTTTGACTTAGTTTTTTTTTGTAAGAGATTCTTTGGATTGCTGAGAAGAAGAGTGGTGGGGGGCCTTTTGTTTTGGAGGTGGTTTTGAGTTAATAATATCACTTTGTTTCTTGGAAAAGTTCATTGCCCAGAATCTAATACCCAACCTGCTCTCTTTTCTTACACTTTCTCAGAGACTTCACTAACTTAATCATTACTACCCCTTTTCAGATTTCTTTTCTTTACATCTTGCCAATGACTCAATAACCAAGTTCGTGCTGGCTTGTCCCGGTTCGGTCTAATTTTGGACACGGGATAGAAAATGTTGATTCCGTGTCTAACCCTAATCCCATCTTTATTCACTTTAGCTCATTCGTGTCTAATCATGATCTTATCTCTATTCAATCTAGCTCATTCATGTCTAATCCTGATCTTATCTCCATTCAGTTTAATTTTGGACACCGGGATAGAAAATGTTGATTTCGTGTCTAACCCTGGTCTCATCTCTATTTGGTCTAGCTCATATGTGTCAACCCTGACCTCATCTCTGTTCAGTCTAATTTTGGACACGGGACGAAAAATATTGATTTCGTGTCTAACCTTGATCTTATATCCATTTAGTCTAGATCCTTCATGTCTAATCCTATTCTCATATCTGTTCAGCCTAATTTTGGACACGAGACAAAAAATATTGATTTCGTGTCTAACCCTGATCTTATCTCCATTTGGTCTAGCTTATCCGTGTCTAACCCTGTTCTCATCTCTATTCGGTCTAATTTTGGATACTGTTACAAAAAAATATTGATCTTGTGTCTAACCGTGGTCTTATTTCCATTTGGTCTAGCTTATCTGTGTCTAACCTTCTCATCTCTTTTATGTCTAATTTTGGATACTGTGACAAAAATATTGATTTCGTGTCTAACCCTGATCTTATCTCCATTTGGTCTTGCTTATCCGTGTCTAACCCTGTTCTCATCTCTATTCAGTCTAATTTTGGATATTGTGACAAAAAATATTGATGTCGTGTCTAACCCTAATCTTATCTCCATTCAGTCTACCTCATCTATGTCTAACCCTATTCTCATCTCTGTTCAGCCTAATGTTGGACACGGGACAAAAAATATTGATTTCGTGTCTAATTCTAATCTCATCTCTATTTGGTCTAGTTCATTCGTGTCTACCCTGGTCTCATCTCTTTTCGATTTAATTTTGTACACTAACGAAAATATTGATTTCGTGTCTAACCCTGATCTTATCTCCATTAGGTCTAGCTCATTCGTGGCTAACCCTGATCTTATCTCCATTAGGTCCAGCTCATTCGTGGCTAACTCTGATCTTATCTCCATTCGATCTAGTTCAAGCGTGTCTTTAGGTTATCTTGAACTTTGATAGGTACGTATCTAATAATATAATATGTTATCTTCCACTCTATCTCATTCCACTTCAATTATAATATAACATAAGATTAAGATGAAATAAGAATTCCAAACATCCAAATTTGGAGTTGATGAAAGGTTGATTAAAGAAAGAGAGTTAAATTGGAAAACCAAATGAATGTAAACAAGTACAAATAAAAGTTAAAGAAGAAAGAAGTTGTCAGAGGTGAGAGAGTGTAGTCAGTGTTTGAGCTAAGAGACAGATGTGAGATGAAGATAGCTCTGTCCCAAACATGTTGGTTGTACAGTACTTTGTCTGTCTAAACCCACTCTTCTTCCACCTTCTTCTTCCTTCTTCTTCCTCTGTTCATCATCAAATCTCTCACCAACTCTCCACTCTTTCTTAGATCATCAAAATCTATTCCATTCCAAACCCTCTTTCTCTTCATATCATTTCAATACAAATGGGGTTTTGTTTTTCCACAAAATGGTCTTGATTATCCTTTGTGTAACTTATTACGACATAAATGTTGGTGTTTTCGATTATTCGTTTTGACCTGTTACATGTTGCTGTTAGTCTCACGGTTTTGAAATGCGTCTACTAGGGAGAGGTTTCCACACACTTATAAGGAGTAATTCGTTCCTTCTTCAATTGATGTGAGATCTCACAATCCTCCCCCGGCACACTGCCTGGTGTGTGTCTGGCTCTGATATCATTTGTAACAACCTAAGCTCACTACGGGTAGATGTTGTCCACTTTGGTTTTTACATATCGTCGTTAGTCCCATGATTTTAAAATGCGTTACTAAGGAGAGATTTCCACACCCTTGTAGGAAATGATTCGTTCTCTCTCAAATTGATGTGAGATCTTATAATTCACTCCTTTAGGGGGCCAGTGTTCTCGTTAGCACACTGCTCGGTGTCTGGCTCTGATACTATTAGCTAATAGTGTCTATTTTGGCATCAGCCTCATGGTTTTAAAATGGGTCTACCAAGGAGAAGTTTTCACACCCTTATAAGAAATGCTTCGTTTCTTCTTCAACTGATGTGAGATCTCACAATCCTTCTCCCTTGGAGGCTAGTGTCCTCGTTGGCACACTGCCTAGTGTCTGGCTTTCATACCATTTGTAACAACCTAAGCTCACCACTGGTAGATGTTATCCTGTTGTCCACTTTGACATATTATGTATTGTCGTTAGTCTCATGGTTTTAAAACACGTTTACTGAGGAGAAGTTTCTGCACCCTTATAGGAAATGATTCGTTCTCTCTCCAATTGATGTGAGATCTCACAATCCACTCCTTTGAGGGTCAATGTTCTCGTTGGCACACTGTCCGGTGTCTGACTATGATACTATTTGTAACAACTCAAGCCCACCACTAGCTAGTAGTGTCTACTTTGGCGTTAGCCTCATGGTTTCAAAATGTGCATACTAGGGAAAGGTCTTCACACCGTTATAAGGAATGCTTCGTTCCCTCTCTAACCGATGTGAGATCTCACACTTTAAATGTCTAAAGAAGACTAAACTTTCGTGTTTGTGTTTATCTCGTTCTTGAAATTTTATGAACATGTAATAAGTTATGGAACGTTCAGGTTCAAAACTGTTCAAATTTGATTTAGATGTTTGATATACATAAGAATCTTGTGTTTGTTTAATAGAACGTTAAACTTTTCATTTAAAAAGCATATAAGTGAAGATAAAATATTCTGAAAGTAGTGATTAGCACCCCGTGATCGCTTTTACTCTTAACTAATAGTATTAAGGTTTATGTCATGAAGTCCCGTAATTAATTTTTATTATTTACAATTTAACATTATTCATTATATGGAAAATCTAAAATTATTTAATGCAAGGTTGAATAATATATAGTTGACAATAGCTTAAATCGTCTATAGCATATGAATAAAGTTGAATATTGATAATACTATTGATACGACTTATTTTGTTTTAAGTAATCTGATCCAAATTGTTTACGTGGAAACATTAAGATCAATTAAATTTAAATGTCAAATTGTTTATGTATGACATGACTCTTAGGTGCAAAAACATTTATTTAAAACGTTTTATAAACGATATCAGAGACTTAAACGTTCATAGTAAAATCTTTAAAAATAACATAGTAGAAAATTAATAACGTGAAGTTTAAATAAAATAATGCTCTGATCTAACCTAAGAGCTAGAAGCGACATGAATACATCTACCATCGTTTTGGTCTCACGGTCGTCACCGAGTCATTGTTATCCATGCAGAGGTGCCTTTATCTGAAAAATAAGAGTAATACATTACTAAAGTATTTTAAGAAATACTCAGTAACCCTACTGTTGGGTCGGGAAATGATATCACATGCAACCATATTTGGGGCCTATCATTTCATAAAATATCACAATATGACGTTGGTCTCTACTTCTAGTACGTGCAAAATTGGATGCATAACACTTCTCTACACATGACCCATGTATGCACACATGGACCCAGGCGAGCTCATATAGATACCCTTAAGACTTAGCCTTTGACTAGAGTACACTCACCCTACTAGTATGCCACGAAAGGAAGGGAGTACTCATAGTATTATGGTGTACACAATATCATGATCATAGCATCGTAGTGTACGCGTCCGTACTAATCATAGCAAGAAAGTATCCCGATGCACATGAACATAGAATATGCACAAGATACCTCATAATCATTTCATGTCATCTCATATTATAGTATATAACATGATATAACACGATATTCCATAACATATGAAGTTTCATAGCATAAGAAAAGTATAGAGCAGGATACGTGCAAGGGTTAGAGGGCACGAAAAATAGGTTAGGGTCGGGTCGAAGAAAGGGGGAGGAAATGAGGTGTGGAGAGGGGAAATGGATGGAGGGCATGTATGGAGTATGAACCACCTTCTAATAATAATAACATGACAGAGAAGCCGATGGAATTGATTCAGAATTTACCAAATTTGCCATTCCACTTCACCTGCCGGATGCCCTCCTCCTCCTCCTCTAATCCATGCAGTTTCATTCCCACACCCTCCTGGTGTCGCCGCCGCCGCTGCTGCTGCTGCCACCACCACCGCGACCGCCAGCGCCGCCGCCGCCACGCCATTAAAAATCGATGTTCTTCATTGCTCCTTTGTCTTTCCTAGACCCATCAACGTTCGACCTGACCACCGTGTGGTTCATCGCCGTGATCCTCCTCCTCTCCCTCCTCTCCCTGACCTTCATCTTCCACCTCCGCCTCAAATCCCGGACCTCCCACCACCTCCAACGCTTCAACTCTCTGTGGACCGTCCGATTCCTCCTGGTGACCTTCATCTCCCTATGGGCACTGAATGAACTCCTCCGCCTCTCCTTCTTCCGGCGGCGCTACCTCTACCCCTACCTCCCCTCTCTCCCATCTCTCCACCAATCCACCCTCTGCAAACTCCACGCCCTCTTCTCTCTCGGACTCTTCCAACCCTGTTTCTTAATAACCCTACTCTTCCTAATCAACGCCTCAGCCAATCAGAAAACGCCACGTGACTTCGCCGCCGTCGCCTTCCTCCTCCTTGTCTCCATGCCAATTTTCCTCCTCCATACCTTCATCGTTTTCTACAAACCCTTCAACGACAAACTCCCCGCCGCCTTCACCCAAAGCTACCTCATAATCAAGCAAGATTTCGACAATGCCACTGTCCTATGCTCCTACCCTCTCTTAAGCTCCATGGCCTTCGCCGCCTTCGGCCTCGGCTACATCCTCTGCTTCCTCTTCTCTTGCTGGAAAGTGGCCTCCATGGTCATCAACAAATCCCTCAGGGTTCGTGTCTATAGCCTCGCCTCCACCATTTTGATTTCCTTGCCCTTGCAGATTATATTCCTCGGTCTCTCCGGCCTCTGGACACCCGACCAGCCCGCTTACTCCGTCCTCGCCTTGGTCGTCTTTTTCACTACTTTTCTATGCGCCGCCGCCGGGGAGGGTATTTTGGTCATTGTCCCCATTGCTGATTCCTTGGCCGCCGGTGGTGATTCTGTTTGGGAGGATTCCGGTGAGCGGTTAAAGAATGCTGGCGACAGTTGAGATTGTGTTGTTCCTTATTTTGGGATCAAAAATGTGTTCTTTCATTTCTTTATATTAGTGGTAGTGGTAGTGGTAAAAGGAAGGATCATGCCATTCTATTCTAACATTTTCAAATTTGGAATCATTTCATTAATCATTAGGGCAAACAATTACTTTTATTTCATAAAATTATTATTTTAGATACAAATATTTCGTTACATTTTACGTCCTTATCGTACCTCCGACCCCGACCCCTACCCCTACTAATCAAATTATTACTTGTTATGTTGGGATAGTCAGTCTCATGGTTTTGAAAGGCGTCTACTGGGGATAGGTTTCTATGCCCTTATAAGGAATGTTTTGTTCCCCTCTCCAACTGGTGTGGGATCGGATTTCGGGGACGTGGCATTTGTCTCTGATACCATTTGTAACAGTCCAAAAAGATAGTTTAAAGGGTATGGTTGTAATTTTGCTTTTCAATGTACTTATTAGGGTTTCTCGTAAAATATAATCGTGCCCAATTTAACTCCAAGAGCACTTTATACATGCATAGTGTGAGATCCCACATCGGTTGGGGAGTAGAACAAAGCATTATTATAAGAGTGTGGAAATCTTTCCTTAGTAGACACATTTTAAAAATCTTAAGGGGAAGCTCGAAAGGGAAAACCTAAAGAGAATAATATTTGCTAGCGGTGGGCTTGAGCCGTTATAATTGGTGTTAGAGCCAGACATCGAGAAATGTGCCAGCAAGGACGCTGAGCCCCGAAGGGAGGTAGACACTGCAGGACGTTAAGCCTCGAAGATGGGTGGACACTGCAGGACGTTAAGGCTCGAAGAGGAGGGGTGGACATTGCAGAACGTTGAGCTTCGAAGCGGGGTGGACACAACAGGATGTTAAGCCTCAAAGAGGGGTGGACACTGCAGGACGTTAAGCCTCGAAGAGGAGGGGTGGACATTGCAGAACGTTGAGCCTCAAAGAGGGGGGGACACAGCAGGATGTTAAGCCTCAAAGAGGGGTGGACACTGCAGAACGCTGAGCCTCGAAGAGAGGTGGACACGTTGTGATGTGTCAGTGAGGACGCTAGGCCTCAAAGGGGAGTAGATTGTGAGATCCCACATCAATTGGAGAGTGGAAAGACAACGATTGAAAAAGGGGGACGAGTGTCAACGAGTGGATTGTGATCCCACATCGGTTGGGGAGGAAAACAAACATTCTTTATAAGAGTATGGAAACCTCTCCCTAGCAGACGCGTTTTAAAAATCTTGAGGAAATGCCCGAAAGGGCTAGCTCAAGGAGAACAATATCTGTTAGCGGTGAGCTTGAGCCATTACTCATAGATCGAGGCTTTTTAGATACAAAATCGAGAGTTTAATTGTCCAAACCATTTAGGGTGATTATAAACTATAACTAAGCTTAAACCATTTAAGATATATACACGGGAACGAGTTCAAGTCAAGCAGTGTAGCTCAATCAATAAAATCAAATAGGTTTTTGTTAAACTCATTTTTGTTTAAGAAACACTTGAATTCCCGAGAAACTAAACTTAATCTTATTTCATAGGTTCAATCTTCTAGTTCGGGTATGTCAACAACTTCATCGATATTTTCACACGTATCATTGACGTTTTTAATAATATGATTAATAAATCAATAAATAAATTACATAAAAATATAAATAATAAGCATTACGAACACTAATAATGATAAAATAATCAACATAAACCCTAACCACAAACATTGGAAAAAATAAAAGTTTTATTAAATTTTCAAATAAATAAATTTGATTTTAATTATTCATAAATCTCAAAATCTTTCTGAAAATGAAAGATGACTTGAATTTTAGAGATTCTTTTTTTTTTCTTTTTCTTAATTAATTAATTATGATTTTTTTCTTAAATAATTAAAAATAAATAAACTATATTATTTTTGTTATCGTATGGTTTTCTTTTTCGAATACGTCAGTTTTTGTGATATCTCACATTGATTGGAGAGAGGGACGAGTGCCGACAATGATACTGGGTTCCGAAGGGAAGTGGATTACGAGATCCCACGTCGGTTGGAGAGAGTAACGAAAGATTCAAGGGTATGAAAACATCTCCGTTTTAAAAATGAAGCTTTGAATGAAAAGTTGAAAAAAGAACAATATCTACGAGCGATGGACTTGAGCTGTTACAAATGAAAAGTTCGAAAAAGACGATATTTTTGTTTAAAATTGATTAGATATGAAATTAAATATGCAATTTTTCGTTAGAAAATTAGATAATTAATTAATGATAATTAAATAAAAATGATTAATAAAGGGTTAGGAGTGCTTCCATTGTCTTCATAAATATTATAATCCCTAAAATATTTATTCACATCAATAATTCACAAATTAGGCAAACTTCCAATATTGAGTCCACATCTTTATTTGACTTTCAAATTCAATTATTTCACAAATAAAATTATATATATATATTTTTTTTCATCAAAAATATATTTTAAAATATCTTTCTAAATCTTTTTATAATTCATTTTAGTAATATTTAAATATTTTTTTATTTAATAACGGTGAAATCTTATATTAGGAGGAGAGGGGAACGAACCATTCATTAAAAGGGTGTGAAAACTTCTTTCTATTAAAACGTTTTAAAACTGTCAGTTAGCCAAAGCAGCTGGAACTATTACAAATGGTATCTGAGCTAGATATGAGACAGTGTGCTACTGAAGATGCTGGCCCTCATGCATTTTTTTTATAAAGAGTGAACATGTTTTAAAACCATGAGACTGACTACTAATGTATCGAACAAAGTGGGCGGATAATATGTGATTGAGCTACACTTTAATTGTTAGTAATGATTAGGAATTTTAGATTTTTGAGTTGGGAGTGATTTTATTTTGTTTAAATTTGGTTGAATTTCATAAATTCTAAACCCTAAAATTCATCGACCATGAATGATGAAACTGTCGCCCCCACGAGAAGAACTAGCGATGAGAGGATCATCACAAACAAAGGGTTGAAAATTGAAGCATTTCCCGAAGTCAAAGAAAAAAGAAATGAGTCCCCCATTTGACAAAATCGAAGAAAACCCCTCAAGAACAAGCAACGTTTCGAATCAGCCACTAATTCGATCTATTTCAGACAGAATGCGACTCATCGGATTCTCGCTGTTGGAGCTGTGAATCCATAAAATGGAAGCCGCTTGCTCATGGTTTAAGCCCACCACGTGGTGTCTTGTAGGTCTCAATCGAGCGACACGTTGCCTCTTGCGCCACTGCGAAGCGCCGAGATATTTACCCCACTCGCTTGCTTGCTGGGGTTCACGAAATCAAGAAAATGACTCCACCCACTTCGTGAATCGGTAAAACGACAAAAACCCTTTCAAGTTTTGTGGAAATGGGTCGGAAGAAAAGTCAAGAAGAGATAAGAAATTGAGGGATTGCGAGAGGTAAATTAATGGAAAGTGGAGGATTGACCTGACAATTTGTATTTTACTTTGGGTTTGGAAGTGGAGCCCATTAGAAGGGTTCCATATGGCCATTGCTGCCTTCGACCAATCGCTGTGTTCATCTTCTTATAAACAGAGTTCTTCCAGTTTCGTTTTTATTCTCTTCATCGAATTGGATTTTAGGGTTCTTCTTTAGCTTTTCTGTGGAACTAAGAACAGCTTTACCATTGCTCTGTTTGGGGTTTGATGGATCTGTGGATCTAACAATTTTACTCGCACATGTATTGCTGTGTCTCTTTTGGATCTCCGTCGTTTTCATTTGATATCATCCAGTAGTAGCTCACCCCAACTGCCCAGAATAGCCTAATTTACAGTGTGAGTTCATACAACTCTTCTATTATTGTTATTATTCTGTGGTTGAATTAGTGACTGTTTCTTGTTCTTCAACTTCAATTGTGGTAGATTTTGTAATGATTCTTGTTCCTGCTGTTCTTCCTTGTTCTTGATTCTATTTTCTGTTTGTTTCTTGGGAATTTTGAGTGTTAAACTCTCTTCAATGTTTGATTGTTGGGTCTGCAGGGGAGGGATTTGAGGTGGGATTGGTGTTGCATCCATTTCGGATGTGGAGGAATTGGAGGCTGGCTCTGGTGCAATGAGGGATGTTATCAAGCTTGATGAACTTGCTGAGGGCTTGCTGGCAGCCATGTGCCGATCGTCACTTGCGTCGTCGGGGCGGCGGCGGTGGTTCGGATTCGGTTGGCTGCCAAGATGGGCTACTTTGGTACAAGGACCATGGGCACCACATCAATGGAGAATTTTCAATGGCTGTTGTTCAAGCCAACAATTTACTTGAGGATCAGAGCCAGCTTGAGTCTGGTCCTTTGAGCTTGCTTGAGTCTGGACCCTATGGAACGTTTGTCGGAATATACGACGGTCATGGTGGCCCCGAGACGTCGCGGTTCATATGTGATAACTTGTTCCAGCATCTCAAAGGTAAGAGGAGTTCAAACATCTGCTCAATGCACTTGTTTTAGGCTGCTTTGGCTTTAGAATCATTGAAATTGAGTCATGTTTTACTGTTTCTCAGTGTTTGCTACTGAAGAAAAGGCAATGTCTGTAAATGTGATAAAGAAAGCATTCCAAGCAACAGAAGAGGGGTTTCTCTCTATTGTCACCAAGCAATGGCCTATGAACCCGCAGATTGCGGCCGTTGGTTCGTGCTGTCTGGTTGCTGTGATTTGTAATGGGAAACTCTACGTTGCGAATCTTGGCGACTCCCGAGCTGTGTTGGGGAGGCTTGTTCGGTCGACGGGGGAAGTTCTTCCTATTCAGCTGTCGTCGGAGCACAATGTAAGCATACAATCAGTCCGCCAGGAGATGCAGTCTATGCACCCAGATGACTCCCAGATAGTAGTGTTGAAGCATAACGTATGGCGCGTAAAGGGCTTGATTCAGGTACTTACCAAGCATGATTGAACCTAAGACTTTTAGTTTCTGGCTTGTTTTGTTCTAGAAGAAGTATCGAACTTTCGGTTTCGACTATTCTTTACTGCCTTGTTATTAGCATCAATTGCATCAAATTGAAGAGGCATGTTCGATCCAATGCTGTCGAGATCGTTCATTTGACTGGAATGAAGTTATGTCTTGTTACCATAAGACTCTCTAGATCGATCCGTTCTACTTCTTCCTGGCCACGATACATAAGTAGCTAGCAAAATTTCGTTTATATATCTATTCGTTCATTGATGCATCGAGTACTATATGAATATGATCACACATGAGCATGTTCAATAGCCTTTGGTGCATTGAGGTCTCTTGTAACGCTCCTAATATCGTACAAACCAGCTGTTTGATTATTGTTCTTTAGGATAACTAGCATTTAAGTCTTCGCATATCTTCTCAGCCGAACTGAAACTTCTCGTTTAACTCATTTGCAGATTTCTCGGTCGATTGGAGACGTGTATCTCAAAAAGCCAGAGTTTAACCGGGAGCCTTTGTATACTAAGTTTCGTCTCCGAGAGCCCTTCAGTAAGCCTATTCTGAGCTCAGAACCTGCGGTCTCTGTGCATGAACTCGATCCAAACGATCAATTTCTCATATTTGCCTCTGATGGGCTGTGGGAGCACCTAAGCAGCCAGGATGCAGTTGATATAGTTCACAAGCATCCTCACAGTGTAAGTTGCGTTTTTTTCGATATCTGCCATAGCAAATTGTATTGAGTTCGGTTATTCACAGAATGCTCCTCTCTTGGTTGATTGCCTTCATCCAGGGAAGTGCAAGGAGGCTGGTGAAAGCGGCAATGCAGGAAGCAGCTAAGAAACGAGAAATGCGATACTCAGACTTGAAGAAGATCGATCGTGGGGTTCGGCGTCATTTTCACGATGACACAACGGTGATAGTCGTGTTTCTGGGTTCAAGCAGAGGGGAAAGAAGCCCTGTTTTGTCTGTGAGAGGGGGAGGAGTGAAGGTATATGCGAAGTCAGGGCTGAACACTGCCCCTTCGTAAACAATAATACAAAGGTTTTGAGGGGCTCTTCTCTGGGATTCAGTGACCCACCAAGTTGTATATCAAGGAGAGATGAGAGAAGGTTCGCTTTTATTCTTTAAATGCTCTGTTCTGCTCTGTTCTAAATGCTCTGTTCTAAATGCTCTGTTCTAAATGCTCTGTTCTGCTCTGCCCTGCCTGATTCACTGTTCAACTTAGTTCTTTCTTTTTAGTTGCTTTCTAAGAATTCCAAGGGAAAGTACACTCAAAGTATGGCAATAGAGAGCTTAAATAGATAACAATGGGAGATTTTCTCTTGTCTTCTTTGCGTTTAGTGCCTTCAATCTTCTACCTCTTTGTTTGTTCCTTGGATTAGGCTTAAGATTCCTTCGACCAATCAAGTTAGATCACTTTTAGTGTTTCTCTATAACAGCTCATATTTACCGTTAGTAGATATTGTTTGCATTGGTATGTTATGTATCAGTTTCTGCACACTTAAGAGGAATGTTAATTTCGTTCCTAACCGATGTGGGATCTCACATTCTCCCTTGAAGAAAGATTTTTCACACTTAATGTAGAGGGATTAACGGTGGTGGTTAACTTTCGAATAATGATCTTAAGAAGTAGTTGGATATCTCCCTCCGAAAAAGAATTTTGACTAAGAACGACTTATATTCATACTTTCGAAGTATTTTTTGATCAAGGGTCAAAACATAGATATTGTCTGCTCTTTGACTCGTTAAAACATGTATGCTAAGGAGAGGTTTTCACACCTTTATAAGGAATGCTCCATTCCCCTCTCAGACCGATGCGAGATTCCACACAAATAGCCTATAGAGGGTTAGAGATATGGAATTTTACACAAACAAGCGAGTTTTAAAATGTAAAACCTTAGTCGACAGACATTCGATTGGTAAGATGTACAAGCATGAGGCCGGGGTCACCTCATAAATATAAAGAAAGGAAGTGTTTCCTTAAGGTTTAAGAAAACAATGAAAGGTTAGAAGAAAAGGAGAGGTTTCTGCAACCACCAAATGAGCATTATAATAGTAAAAGAAAAGGGTGATATTTTAAGGATATTTTAGAGAGAAAAAGAAGGGATGTTAGGAACTTGGGCAACCATAATAAAATGGATAAAAAGATGGGTAGTTGGCCATTAAAGAGGAAGTAGGTGGAGGTGATGAAATGCAGCAAACTTAGTGGTAACAACAATGGATGCATTCTCTTCAAGTGAAACCACCAAACACTTTCAAATTCCTTTGGTACAATTTCAACTCTTATTTATTGTGGTAGCTGAAGCTTAAACCAAATATAAGTACCACACTCCCTCTCAATATCTAATCTAAACAACTCCTTCTATGACTTTTCGCATCCACGTAGGGTCCGAGAGTGTAACGCCCCAAGCTCACCGCGAGCATATATTGGCCTCTTCGGATTTCCCTCAAACACATATGCTAGAGAGAGGTTTCCCCACCCTAGGAAGAATGCTTTGACACTCCTTCCCTTCTCCAATCGATGTGGAATCCCTAATCCACCCCCCTTCGGGGCTCAGTCTTGTCTGGCTCTAATACCATTTGTAACAACCCAAGCCCATTGCTAGCAGATACTGTCCTCTTTAGGCTTTCCTTTTCGAGCTTCCCCTCAAGGTTTTTAAAACGCGTCTACTAGAGAGAGGTTTCCACACCCTTATAAAGAATGTTGCGTCCTCCTCTCCAACCAATGTGGGATCTCACAACAGATGCGTTATTGTGGTAGACTGCACAACATGTGAAATCGCACATCAGTTAGAGAAGAGAACGAAGCATTCTTTATAGGGGGAAACCTCTCCCTAGTAGACGGAAAGCCCAAAGAGGACAATATCTACTAACAGTGAGCTTGAGCCGTTACAGAGAGAAAAACCGATAAAGACGGAGAGGGGAGGGAGGGAGGTGTCCTAAACTAATCATTTCCATCATGTTTACTTGAAGTAGAGTATATCCCAATCCAAGAGAAAGAGTGTTGTAAATGATGGGGAAAAGGGTGGTTTTAAAGGCTTATGTCCCTACACTCTGAGATCCTTTCAATGCAGATGGGGCTCCCACTACCTGATATCTTCCACCACACCACAATGAGGCTCTAAATATCTTGTATTTCCACTGTGGGGAAGCCTCTCCCTAAGTTCTCACCCTAATCTCTGCATTAAATAATTTCAAAAAGCTCTCAACTAACACTCCGACAATCTTAGCTTTGGTTTTGGGCTGTTCTTCCTGTCCAAACTAACCTATCAGAGAACGCCACTTGGACGACAGAGAATGAGTGACTCAAACTGCAAGTTTACGCAAACCAATGGCCTAATCTTAAATGTTGTTCAAAAAGGCAAATTACTAACTCTTTAAGCAAAGCAACCAAAACTCATAATAATTGATGAATCAGTAGAAGAGGAATATGGATTATTCACAAGAGCAATATAAAGCTATAATTACTCAAAAATTTTATACATCGGTGACGATCGATTGCCTCAGTATGTTACGAATGCCCCTGTTCGAACAACTGAAGCAATGATCCAACTCGAGTTTTAGCGAAAAATAAGGAAAATTTTCGTGGATTTTGTAATTTACAAGGGCAAGTTAAGACAGTAGTAGTAGTGGAAAAATATTACAGATCCCTTCTACATAAAGGGCAAGAGCCATGAGTAAGAAGCCATTTATCAATGCAGGGCAAATGGAACATGTGATGGCAATATGGTAAACTTCTTACAGTCTCTCCTAGTTGAAAGTCCTGGGAAAATACGACCCGAAAATACGATTAAGTAGCTATTTCGACGACGAATTGGTATGAAGATTCAAAAGTTAGAGACTAACCTGAAGGCAAACAGAACAACAGACTCGCTCGCCGTAAGCATCTACACTGTTGTTCTTAGATACTAAGATCTTGGGAATTTTCTCGACCGAGTCCCCGGGCAATCCTTTTGCGCTACTCGTATCAAAGATGTTTGGGATGTCGTCAAAGCTCGTCTCTGTAGCACCCATCTGATTCACACCAAAACCAGAACATGAGTTTCATCATTCTAAATCAAGCTACAACTATACAATTCATCAATGGCATTGCAAAGCTACCTGACTTTGAACTGCACTCAATATGGCTGGACCGATCCGTTCTCGAACGAGTCGTCCGCTTAGGAGGCTTGCAATGACATCAATCTATACAGAATAACAAACAAAATTAATGTTGGATTACCAGAGAAGCCATTTTTCAACTCTCAAAAGATTTGGATACAAAGTTTGCTCACAAGATAAAGAAGACAGCCTATTCCTGATTCATCTGATTGCCAAAGAACCAGAGAAGATTCAAAGACTTCAATGGAGAAAACAGCTCCAGAAATTGCCCCAACAGCCGCTCCTCTAACGAACCCACTCTCTGTTTCTTGGCCAATCAATGCGCCAGTCATGGCCCCAAGCAAAGTCCCCACTGCCAGAAACAACAAAGAACAATTTCAGAAACCCTGTTTTTCTGTTCTTCTTCTTCTTCTCCTTGATCAGATGATTATCATCACATAAACACAGAGAAATGATGCGAAGAAATGCAGAAGATGAATCAGAAACAAACCTAGGGCGAAGAAAAAAGTGAAGATCGCGGACAAGACGTTGCCAAGAATCGCAGAAACCGCATAGCAACAAATGTCTCGAACTCTCTCAAAGAGATTACCAAACGAAGGCGACGAAGATGAAGAAAATCGAAATGGATTCGCGATGAAATCCATGGAAATCAAAAGGGTCGATCCAAAATCGAGAAGCGAAAATGGGTTTTAACGATATAAGATTAGGGATTTCGAAAACTTAGCGCTTAAGAAGAAGGAGGAGATGGAAAGCAACCGCAGCAACCAACTCGCATTTAAAGCTCTCTCTGCTTCGAAGAGTTATATTCGCGCTCCAAATTAAAGGGTTTAGGGATAATAAATGGAGAGATTGCATTGAAAACGATCCGAGAAGAAAAGGGAAAACAAGAAGAAAAAGGAGGGTTGGGGATGGCTTGCTTCAGCGTGTAGTTCAGGGTAATTAATTGGGCCACAACAAACCCTAACAATTTGCAATGCCTATTCCAGATTCATCTAAAATGGCTTTACCCCCAAATCAAACAGGATTCGAGATCGCCATACCAATGCCATCTTCTCGCTCCTCCTCCTCCACAAATCCACCGCCGATCAAGTGGCTCCACCGTCACCAATTTCCTCCGTTGTTTTTTTACTTTTTTTTAACTTCGATGTTCTAACATTTCTTATTTTCCTTTCGGAGATTTTGAGGCTGTGGGGGGTTCGGTGCTGCATAAATTTTGTTTGTCGCGTTTGGTGTTCATAGATCTAATGTTTAAATATTCTCAATGTTTTATTAACTTTTAAATTAAACTTATTTGAAATTAGGAATTTGGTTGGATTATGTTGACTTTTCATGTTTCAAAATCTTTGACCTTTTTTGTTCTTGATTTTGACCAATTCATCTATTGCTACCCAACGACGCGTTTTCATTTCTCTTTGAGACCTATCATCGGAGTATTTATTAAAGAATGAACTCTTTCGTGTCTATGTTGAGTCATTTCTGCATATTGCACTAGTGAGTAGTTCTCATTTACCAACCTCTCTCGTGTCCATAGTGGGTAGTCTCATTTACCAACCTCCGACTCAAAGGATAAGGCACAATGTGAGCGCATCCGTGTTGTTTGACACTGTCCTTGGAAACCCAATTCTAAAAGAAGACACCCGAGACACTTACCTATATTATGATATGTGCATGAATTATTGTGAGGGCTTGTGACTATTTTAAAAGTGATGAGTTGAAAACTAAGGACATGTTTGAGACAACGTTCCAACTAAGAACTTAAAAACTCTATTGTAGCCACTTGAAAAGTCATCTCAAATTGAACCAAAGATTCGGTGATGAATGGAGGATACAAGGTAGTTTAAGCCTCTACGTTCCTGCGTCACAATGATGGCAAAAACGATGACCAAAATTGATAGTTATTTATTATTTATTTAATACTAGTTGATTTTATTAATTTTTATTTAATGAACTTAAAATAAAATAAAATACCACGCCCAAAATGTCAAACGAATCAAAATTTTAAAATACCTTAAATTTAATTAATTATGTCGATTTTTATTCTAAATTTCTAATTTCTTTCCCGAGGTGTTTCAATTTTAAACTTAAATTAAGAATGCAAATTTTCCTCTATGATTAAGTTTATTTATTTATTTATTATTATTATTTTTATAAATTAGGTTAAAAAAGATATTTTTATTTGTATTCAATTAATTATAAGCATTTTACCCGGAGATCTACCCAAATAGAGATGGTATTCCTGATTAGACATAAAATAGGAGAGGGAGTGGACAACATTATTTTCCTGTGAGATGAATAGGGTCATGAACGAGATTATATTTTCCATCCCCTTCTCGCTCCGTTTAGTATAAATATATTTCACACTTCCTTCATTTTTAAATGATGACGACACAGCTAACAATGAGTACCATAACGATACAACTAAAACTACCACTCACCTCTATCTCAGAAAAGAAGAACTCATAGAGTAGAAGTAATTGATTGATTTATAAATGATCTCAAACACTTTCATGTGGATCTAAGTTAAAATTGCAGTCCTAATGAGCTAACTCTTTAGAGGTGTGTGATACGTGAATTTGTTATAACTATAACTTAGGGTTCGTTTGGAATGACTTTTTAAGCACTTGAAAAGTCATTCCAAACAAACTTCGGTGGAAACACATGATTTGGCAGTAGCCTGGCTTGTATGAGAGATACAGTCAATAACCTTGGTGGTGACTCCAACAAGATTAATTTATGGGTGAGTGACCAATCTAAACATAATTCAATTAAGTAAAATTTATATGTTCAACCAAAAGATTAGAAGTTCGAATCTCGCCTGAACAGTACCTCTAATTACTTGTCATTGCAGGCCCTGCAGATCTGGTGATTGATCATTCAGTAGAGGTTGACATGGCAAGATCAGAAAAGGCTGTGGAGGTCAATATGGAGCTTGAGTTCCATTGAAACAACAACAAAAAAAAAAAAAAAATTCCACAACATGCTCATTGTTCCTCCTGGTCAGGAATAGTCCATCACATACTGAAAACAGTACCTCGATCTTAAGAACAGCAGGTACGGGTGTTCAAAGAACCCGACAAATCAGAAAATTATACTCAGATTGAATGAGATAAATTAGGTTGAGCTAGCAAATCTTTTTAAGTTGGGTTGATTCATGGTTTCATCGAATTGGTTATATCCAAACACGGGGTAAAGTTGAGAAACTTTTTGATCCAACTCAATCCAATTAACGAACACCCATCATGACGGAGGTTGTTTGGGCATGGAGTTGCAGGTTAATCTATAACATCTCAGTAGAGTTATGTTCGAGAGAGAAGACATGTTTTACCACCAAGATGGTGTTATTGGGACAATGGGTGGGTGTTTGTAACAGCCCAAGCCCACCGCTAACAAATATTGTCCACTTTGGCTTGTTACGTAATACCGACAGCCTCACAGTTCTAAAACGCGTCTACTAGGAAGAGGTTTCCACATCCTTATAAGGAATGCTTCGTTCTCCTCTCTAATTAATGTGAGATCTCACAATCTACCCCCTTGAGGGCCAGGGCCCTTGCTAGTGTCTAGCTCTAATACCATTTGTAAAAACCCAGGCCCAATGTTAATAAATATTGTCTGTTTTGGCACATTACATAACGTTGTTAGCCTCACAATTTTAAAAACATGTTTACTATGGAGAGGTTTCCACACACTTATAAGAAATGTTTCGTTCTCCTCTCCAACCAATGTGAAATCTCACAGTATTTTGTTGTCTCGGAAGTTGCCTTATATGCAATCTTGTATTTAGTAATCGATTAACATTCACCTGAAATTAGAATTTAGTTTTTCTAATTTTCTATTAAAAGTCAAAGAAAGGGACTAAAAGAGTTGAATTGTTCTTACAATGATAGGGTACACACGATGGCACAGTTTGAAGATCCTCTTCTTAGATGTAAGCCACTTTTTGAACATTAATGACAAATTTTGGGTAGGTCGAATAAGCAATTCTAAACATATGTTTTATAAGTGATGGCTCACATGAATAGGTAGTTGGGTTGGGGCAATTATGAACAAATACTTCAACCACCCCTCAAAATAAATAAATAAGGTGTCGTTTAATCGCTGATAACAAAGAGAACAATTTGTTAACTCAAATGCAGTTTAATCGCTGATAACAAACAGAACAATTTGTTAACTCAAATGCAATGAAACATGATGAGTGTAATGACCCAAGTTCACCGCTAGCAGATATTATTATCTTTGGGCTTTTCCTTTCGAGCTTCCCCTCAAGGTTTTAAAACGCGTCTACTAGGGAGAGGTTTTCACACCCTTATAAAGAATGCTTTGTTCTCCTCCCCAACCGATGTGGGATCTCACAATTACCATTTGTAACAGCTTAAGCCCACCGCAAGCAGATACTGTCCTCTTTGGGCTTTCCCTTTTGAACTTCCCTTCAAGATTTTTAAAACGCGTCCGCTAGGAGGAGGTTTCCACATCCATATAAAGAATGCTTTGTTCTCCTCCCCAACCGATACGGGATCTCACAATTACCATTTGTGACAGCCTAAGCCTACCGCTAGCAGATATTGTCCTCTTTGGGTTTTCCCTTTCGAACTTCCCCTCAAGATTTTTAAAACGCGTTTGCTAGGGGGAGGTTTCCACATCTTTATAAAGAATGCTTCGTTCTCCTCCCTGACCAATGTGGGATCTCACAATTACCATTTGTAACAGTCTAAGCTCACCGCTAGCAGATATTGTCCTCTTTGGGCTTTCCCTTTCAAATTTCCCCTCAAGGTTTTTAAAACGTGTATGCTAGGGAGAGGTTTCCACGCCCTTATAAAGAATGCTTTGTTCTCCTCCCCAACCGATGTGGAAGGTTTGAAAACATGTAGAGATCTATGTTAATCCTTATATTATTATATGTAGAGATCTATGTTTTCAGTGTCGGCTCTTCAAAATCATTAGCCCTTCTAGTTAATCATAAAGGGAGAAAAAGAAGGAACCTGATTTTTCTTAAGCTGGACCTCCAATCCTAGCACAATGCTTGGAGCTGCTTTGGTTGCTAAGAAAGCTTGTGAGCTTGGTTTCGAGGTGTGCAAAATTTTCCCTCGTTTCTTCCTCCTTGTGTTGCCTGCATCAATAATTTATTTCAGTAAGACAATGGAAACCAAAATGAAACGTTTAATTAAACATATTCCCAAACGTACCCGAGATATTTGGCCGTCTGCACAGGTTAAGCCTTGGATAAAGACCAGTCTTGCTCCAGTTTCAAGAGTGGTAACCAAATACTTTGAACAGAGGTGCTCACTATCAAACTCCCCAAATGCTCTCCTGTTGTTAAATGAGAAATAAAGATCGGATCAAAGAATTTGACATAAAATGAACTATTCTAATTCAATTATTCTTCTGAATGGGAGTTTGTCTGTCTTTTTCTGGTTTGCCTTGTTGTACGAATGATTATATTTCTCCAGTCAAGAATTGAATTTCTGAAGTGGATTGCCGATGTATTTAGATCAGCTGGGGTTCAATACTGTTGGATATGATTGCTTTGAAAAGTTTAGTTGTTCCCATTTGTGCCCTTTGGCCTCTCTAGCTCAGGTAAGCAATCGAATTGCTAATATTGTACATTAGCAGATATGGTAGCAGTGGCCATTCGATCCGGAAACAGGAACTTAAGAGGGTTGTGTACATTCTCGACAAGGGTCAATTATCTTGCCTCTCCTCCCCTGTGAGGATATTTGCTAAAACCATCACACCGAAACGGTGGTGAAGTTCTCTATCTATAATCATCAAATAAATCACAAAGGAAACGAAAAGAGCAATAAATGGATACAAGATATTTGCCTGGTCAAATATGGTACCTATGGTAAACCGTAATGGAAAGCTAAATATCCTTAACACCTTGGTGGTTGCCTATGCTCTTAGCTGACACGATAAGGTTTAGATGGTCTAAATTACCAACTCAGTATTTTGATCATGGAGGAACTCTACACTATGTGACAAGAAATTAGTTCAGCACACAAAACTGGGTCATTAACAAGGCCAACATAGATGGTCAAATTATCCGAATGTTGGAGATACTTTCTGGAGGGCATTTCTCTTCTTATTGTGCATGATAACAATCAGGATCTCCACGTTTCTACAATAGAGATATAAGCATCCAAGATATGAAGAAAATTTCCTTTTGTATTCCAGCTCATGTGTATGTCAAAGGATTCCAAGGGTTGATGGAATTGAAGAAGACAAGTGACAACCCTGTCAATGCCTTCCCCTTTCCAGTGTCCAGAACATATAAGAACAACCCTCCCCTTCCACTTGAATTGCTATCTTTTTGCCTAGCAGGGCTTAAACTAGGAGTTAGTCCAACTATTTCTGCAGCCACTGGGCTGGATGACATGCATTTAGCTTGCTTTTACTTGCTTAAGCCATGCTAATCAGACTTCTTTTTATCAGAGATTAGAGATAACTACAAGATGAGAGAATAAAAGACATGTTTCCTAAGCAAAGCTTTTTGGATTACTAAAAGAATGAACATAGAGATAAAGAATGAACAGATTGCTGCAATAGTAAACGAGAATATTTCACAAGCATTCGATTGAAGTTCCAACTTATTTGTACAGTAAGGTGTACTGATGATGCAAACAATATTCACAGATCCCAGGGCAGAAACAACCATCTATGATCTATATAAAAGTTGAAAAAACAGACACAAATTCATAGAACTTCTCAAACCCTAATGCGCGATAATCAATATATTTCAACTCTCAGAGGAAATCCGAAGCTCCTTGATCTTGAATCTGTATCTAGGAGCTCGGGGAATAACCTGGCTAGGTCCGAAGTGGTACTGACCAGGACTCTCGGTGAGAGGAGGCCCATCGTCGTAAACATAGCCGACGAGACGCGCACATGAGTTGCACTTGATCTTGGTGCGTTTCCGCTGGATTCCCCAATAGTTGACGGTCTCAAAGAATGGCCGGAGCTTGTCCTCTTTCTCGAGCCTGAACTTGGTGGAGTCGATCAAGGAAAACGAAAGCGTGCCCTTGTTTCCGGCCTCGAAATAGAAATCCGGCGGGAAGAGATGACTGGAATTCAGATTCAGATTTGCTCCGCATTCTGCACAACAATAGATGGAAGCCATTGTTGACGAGAAATTCAGAGGATTCGTCAGAGATTTTGGGCTGTATGTAACAGGATTTAAAAATTTGATAACAGGATTTAAAAATTTGATAACAGGATTACTACATCGTATGCCCCAAGTTTGAAACGAAGATTGAACGAAGGTTCCTCATACAAAATCGTGGACTTTTTTTTGACTGCAAATAACGAAGTCGTGGTCGTTTTCTTAGCTGTAATATATATATATATATATATATATATATATATATATAAAGAATATATAATTAAAACTTAATAAAAATTTGAATATAATATATAAATTTTGTTTAAATTCTTTTAATATAATATATAAATTTTATTTATCAGGTAAAATATATGAAACTCAATTTTTATTTATTTTTAAAGTAAATTTATATATATTTAATTAGTCTAAATATATTTTTTCGAACGACAAAATATTTATTTGATAGAATAATCGTGAGTAAATAGAATAATATTACGTGAGTGAATTAGATGTATTAATTTTTTTTTTTTGTTTATTTTTAAAATAATTTAGAATTGTTTTAGTTGAATTAAATTATTTATTATTTACCATAAATTCAAATTTTTTAAAAAGAAATAATGTTGAACAAGATAGAATTTAAACCAATTCACAATTCAAATATTTAATAAATTAATGAAAAAAAAGATAAAAAAGATAAAGGTCAAAATAGTAATTTGGTGGGCCGCCCAAAGGACCTGTTCGTCTATAAATAGGCCTCTAGGGCATCGTTTCTCGGTTGATTTGAAGCTCTCTTCCAAGAGGGTTTGGGGGAGAGAAATTGGCGTCGATCTCTTTTTGAGTAGCAGCAAAGAACCAAAAGGAAAACAAACTGAAAACTTGTTCGAATCCAAATAATTCCATCTGAACAAGCCCAAATTTCGCTTTTGATCTCTTCAACTTGCTCTAGGGCTTTCTTTCTGCACTTCGATCGCCATGGATTTGCGATTCCCTTACTCCCCGGCAGAGGTTGCCAAAGTCCAAATGGTTCAGTTTGGCATTCTTGGCCCCGACGAGATTGTAATTCTCTTCACATCGCCTCAATTTTTTGTTTTGTTTTTTTGTTTGATTCTGTTTTAATTTGAGGGGTCGTTCGGGGGTGAGGAATGCTTTACATGTGTATGAACTGGTTCTACTTTAGGAAGTGGCTCAGTTTGGTTTTTGCAGCTCGTTCTGCTTGTTTTTGATTAATTGGATATAGAGATGGATTTTTGGTTAGACTTCCACGGTTTTCCATTTGATTAGTTGGGGACCTTGGCAATGTTCTTTTCTCGTCTATTAGTTCTAGTCTCTTATTCATTGAAACGCATTGCTTTATGTAGTCATATTTGGTTTCTTCTCTCAAATTTTAAATGAGATTTTATTTTCTGGGAGTTAATAGTTTAAAATTATTATGTCCAATTGTTTTTGTTTTTGAATAATTGGAAATAGGACATAAGAAACTAGATTCTTGTTGTATGCCAAGTTTTCTTTAAATGAGAAGTGGGAAATAGAATCTGCTGCAAAATGCATATGTTTCCCGAGAATGGAAAGAGGCCATGAGAAATAAAAAGTGAAAATTTTTGAGCAACTACCCTTCGGTATCTAAAACCATATTCTTTGGATTGCAGAGGCAAATGTCCGTGGTGCAGATTGAGCATGGTGAAACTACGGAGAGGGGTAAGCCAAAAGTAGCTGGTTTGAGTGACCCGCGACTTGGTACAATTGATAGAAAATTGAAGTGTGAAACTTGCACTGCAAATATGGCTGAGTGCCCTGGGCACTTTGGGCACCTTGAGCTTGCCAAGCCAATGTTTCATATTGGGTTTATGAAGACCGTTCTCACTATCATGCGTTCTGTTTGCTTCAATTGCTCAAAGATTCTCGTTGACGAGGTTAATTCTTAATACTATATTTGATGCTTTCTGGATTTTTTTTCTTTTATTCTATTCTTCAGCAAATTAGAAATTCACGGTACACATTATGAAGGATTCCAGAAGACTGCATAGGATTACATTGGCTAGGACTCTTATGGTGTTAGACCATGTAATTAGTTTGTTACAATTTTTAAGAGTAAAGTGGAAAAGATAATTGGGATGTATCTTTTGATGTTGGGATAATGGGAATTTGGGTATAGGTGATCATTATCTTATTGAGTTATTCTAGCCTTTATATGGAAATAGTTCATTTCCCTCAGCAAATTCATTTATCATCTTTCAGGACGACCCCAAGTTTAAGCAAGCAATGCGGATAAAGAATCCCAAGAACAAGCTAAGAAAGATTTTGGATGCCTGCAAGAACAAAACCAAGTGTGAAGGTGGAGATGAAATTGATGTCCAAGGTCAAGACCCAGATCAACCGGTCAAAAAGGCTCGGGGTGGCTGTGGTGCTCAGCAGCCTAAGATCTCAATTGATGGTATGAAAATGGTTGCAGAGTACAAGGCTCAAAGGAAGAAAAATGATGATCAGGAGCAGCTACCTGAACCTGTGGAAAGAAAACAGACACTTAGTGCTGAAAGGGTGACCATTTTCAATCCCAATTAACATTATTTTTTGTAATTAATTTTGTGCGTATCTCTTCCATGAGGTTATAGTTTGATGTATTCTTGTAGGTTCTTGGTGTTCTGAAAAGAATAAGCGATGAGGATTGCAAACTCTTGGGCCTAAATCCGAAGTATGCCCGGCCTGACTGGATGATTCTGCAAGTCCTTCCAATTCCTCCACCTCCTGTGAGACCATCGGTTATGATGGACACCTCATCTAGAAGTGAGGTATGTCTTCTCTGCTTTTGTTTTCTGATGTCTAATTGTTTCTTATTTGTGTACTGCTTCCCAATAAAATTCATTTTACTTTTCTAGTTAGTTTCTGAGATAGTGTTACGATTCTTTTGACAATATTAGAGACAATTTTAATATGATATCTCTTACTGCAGGACGATCTAACTCATCAGTTGGCTATGATTATAAGGCACAATGAAAACCTCAGGAGACAAGAGAGAAATGGTTCTCCTGCACATATCATTTCAGAGTTCGCACAACTATTGCAGTTTCATATAGCCACGTACTTTGATAATGAATTACCGGGACTACCAAGGGTATTGTCTCTTTTTAAGCTATATCATGTTTTTTTTCGAACTATTTATTTTTTTTACATTAGTGTGCTGCTTTAATATAGGCTACACAGAGGTCTGGGAGGCCCATTAAATCTATTTGTAGTAGGCTCAAGGCAAAGGAAGGTCGGATAAGAGGAAACTTGATGGGGAAGCGTGTAGATTTTTCAGCACGAACCGTTATAACACCTGATCCAACAATTAATATTGATGAACTGGGAGTACCGTGGAGTATTGCTTTGAACCTTACATATCCCGAGACCGTGACACCATATAACATAGAAAGGTCCATGTTTTTGAAATCATTGCTCGCTTTTTGATTCTTTCCCTTTCACAATATTTATTGTTTGCTCTTTGTGTCTCTTTTCAACATCAGGTTGAAGGAACTTGTTGAATATGGTCCCCACCCTCCACCTGGTAAAACTGGTGCCAAGTACATCATACGGGATGATGGGCAGAGGCTTGATCTTAGATATCTTAAAAAAAGTAGTGATCATCATTTGGAGCTTGGGTACAAGGCAAGATTTTCTAATCATGCATGAAATCTAATAATTAGGCGTTTTATAATTCCTACCTGATTATTTGCTGCTGTGATCATAGGTGGAGCGTCATTTGAACGATGGTGACTTTGTACTTTTTAATCGTCAGCCTAGTCTCCATAAAATGTCTATTATGGGACACAGAATCAAGATTATGCCTTACTCTACTTTCCGTCTAAATTTATCTGTGACATCACCTTACAATGCTGATTTTGACGGTGACGAAATGAATATGCATGTTCCTCAGTCATTTGAGACAAGGGCAGAAGTATTGGAACTCATGATGGTTCCCAAATGCATTGTGTCACCTCAGGCAAACCGTCCTGTAATGGGTATAGTGCAAGATTCTCTGTTAGGATGCCGTAAAATTACAAAAAGGGACACCTTTATAACGAAGGTGAGAGTAATATGATTGTTATCTCTTGTCCTTATAGTCTTCAAACATATTTTTTTGCTGTAAGTTGGGATTATGAAATTGCGTCAATAAATTTGCAGGATGTTTTCATGAATATCTTGATGTGGTGGGAAGATTTTGACGGGAAAATTCCTGCCCCAACAATTTTAAAGCCACAACCTCTTTGGACTGGAAAACAAGTTTTTAATCTTATTATACCAAAGCAGATTAATCTCACGAGAACTTCTGCTTGGCATTCTGAGTCAGAAACTGGGTTCATAACTCCTGGGGATACTTTTGTTAGGATTGAGAAGGGGGAACTACTTACTGGAACTCTTTGCAAGAAGGCGCTCGGTTCATCAAATGGAAGTCTTATACATGTTATTTGGTAAGCATTAGCAGTAGTGATATGCACTTCTTTTCACAAGGATGTGGTCTGTAATCATCATCGTTATCATCTTTTAAAAAAGTATTTGCACTCATTTTTTAAGTTATGGTAGTTGCTATGTTCATTTTTTGAAAGATCTGTTCTGACTTGTTTGACTAATTGGATATGTCTTCATCCCATTAAAAAAAAAAAGAAAAAAGTTCTGCTTTTGGGATGCAGCTTTCAGAAGGTATGACACTTAGGGATGGAGGTTGGCGTTTCAAAAATCACGTTCTTCCGTTTGGGTTGCCTAAATTAAGGATCTTAACAGTCTTCTAAAAAAATTTGACAGAAATGCCTTTTATTATCATTTTTATAAGACTGTAGCTCAAATTGAATTCACATATTTTTTCTTTTAAAATTTATTTGTTATACTAAAACACTTGGTCTATATTTTATTTTCCATATAACTATCTGGGAACTGTTTTTCCAGAACTTTCCAAACCGGCTTTTGTAAGGCCTCCGATTCCCTTCTCTTCTTTGTGGTTTGTAGAAAAGTTGGCTTCTGTTTTGTGTAACGTTTATTTTTTTGTCCCGTTTCTAATCATCTAAATGTTTTCAGGGAGGAGGTTGGTCCAGATGCAGCACGAAAATTTCTGGGTCATACTCAATGGCTTGTTAATTACTGGCTTTTACAGAATGCTTTTAGCATTGGGATCGGGGATACAATTGCTGATGCAGCAACCATGGAGAAAATTAATGAAACTATTAGTGCAGCTAAAAATGAAGTGAAAAACCTCATCAAGAAAGCTCAAGAACGGAGTTTAGAACCTGAACCTGGACGAACGATGATGGATTCTTTTGAAAATAAAGTGAATCAGGTCCTGAATAAGGCTCGTGACGATGCTGGTAGTAGTGCACAAAAAAGTTTGTCAGAGAGTAACAATCTGAAAGCTATGGTTACTGCAGGATCCAAGGGCAGTTTTATCAATATCTCTCAGATGACTGCTTGTGTGGGGCAGCAAAATGTTGAAGGGAAGCGAATACCATTTGGTTTCATTGATCGAACATTGCCCCATTTTACTAAAGATGATTATGGGCCTGAAAGTCGTGGCTTCGTTGAGAACTCGTATCTTCGAGGATTGACACCACAGGAGTTTTTTTTTCATGCTATGGGAGGTAGGGAAGGTCTTATTGATACTGCAGTCAAGACCTCTGAAACAGGGTACATTCAGAGGAGGCTGGTGAAGGCCATGGAGGATATCATGGTTAAATATGATGGGACTGTTAGAAACTCGTTGGGTGATGTTATTCAGTTTCTTTATGGTGAAGATGGTATGGATGCAGTTTGGATAGAATCTCAGAAACTAGATTCTTTGAAAATGAAGAAAAAGGAATTTGAGAGGATCTTCAGGTATGAGTTTGAAGATGAGAACTGGAAGCCAAATTACATGTTGCCAGAGCACGTCGAAGATTTAAAAACCATCAGAGAATTCCGCAATGTGTTTGAGGCTGAAGTACAAAAGCTCGAAGCGGACAGGTATCAATTGGGTACCGAAATTGCAACTACAGGTGAAAACTCCTGGCCAATGCCAGTTAATCTCAAAAGGCTTATTCAGAATGCACAAAAGACTTTCAAGATCGATTTTCGAAGGGCTTCTGATATGCATCCTATGGAAATTGTCGAAGCTATTGACAAACTTCAAGAGAGGCTGAAGGTTGTTCCTGGTGAAGATCCTCTAAGTGTGGAGGCTCAGAAGAACGCTACCCTTTTCTTCAATATATTGCTCCGAAGCACCTTTGCTAGCAAAAGAGTTTTGGATGAATACAGGCTTACGCGTGAAGCATTCGAGTGGGTTATTGGAGAAATAGAATCACGCTTCCTTCAGTCACTCGTTGCGCCTGGTGAAATGATTGGCTGTGTTGCTGCACAATCCATTGGAGAGCCTGCAACTCAGATGACTCTTAATACCTTCCATTATGCTGGTGTGAGTGCCAAGAATGTCACTCTTGGTGTTCCCAGGTTGAGGGAAATCATTAATGTAGCCAAGAGAATCAAAACACCTTCTCTTTCAGTCTATCTAAAACCCGAAGCTAATAAAACTAAGGAGAGAGCTAAGACTGTTCAATGTGCTTTGGAATATACTACTCTTAGGAGTGTTACGCAAGCTACCGAAGTATGGTATGATCCTGACCCCATGAGCACCATTATTGATGAGGATATTGATTTTGTGAAATCCTACTATGAGATGCCAGATGAAGAAATTGCGCCTGAGAAAATCTCCCCATGGTTGCTTCGTGTAGAGTTGAATCGTGAAATGATGGTGGATAAGAAACTTAGCATGGCAAACATTGCCGAGAAGATCAACCTTGAATTTGATGATGATTTGACTTGCATATTTAATGATGATAATGCTGAGAAGCTGATACTTCGTATCCGTATCATGAATGATGAAGCCCCAAAGGGAGAGTTGACTGATGAATCAGCAGAAGATGATGTGTTCTTGAAAAAAATTGAGAGCAATATGCTAACAGAAATGGCTCTTCGAGGAATACCCGACATCAACAAGGTTTTCATTAAATGTGGTAAAGTGAACAAGTTTGATGAGTCTGAAGGTTTTAAGCCGGAGATGGAGTGGATGTTGGATACAGAAGGTGTCAATCTCTTAGCTGTTATATGTCATGAAGATGTCGATGCGAGGAGAACCACAAGCAACCATTTGATTGAAGTTATTGAAGTTCTTGGGATTGAAGCAGTTCGACGTTCTCTCCTAGATGAATTGCGTGTTGTTATATCCTTCGATGGATCTTATGTTAATTACCGACATCTTGCCATCCTTTGTGACACCATGACTTATCGTGGCCACTTGATGGCTATTACTCGTCATGGTATTAATCGAAATGATACTGGACCAATGATGAGATGCTCCTTTGAAGAAACTGTGGATATCTTACTTGATGCTGCAGTATATGCCGAAACTGATCACTTGAGGGGTGTTACTGAAAATATAATGTTGGGTCAACTGGCCCCCATAGGAACAGGAGGTTGTTCTCTGTATCTCAACGATGAGATGTTGAAGAATGCTATTGAACTGCAGTTGCCTAGTTACATCGACGGTCTAGATTTTGGCATGACACCTTCCCGTTCTCCGATCTCAGGAACTCCTTATCATGAAGGGATGATGTCTCCGAGTTATTTGTTGAGCCCAAATCTCCGCCTTTCACCTATTAGTGATGCCCAATTTTCACCTTATGTAGGAGGAATGGCTTTCTCTCCTACTTCATCTCCAGGCTATAGCCCATCATCTCCGGGCTACAGTCCATCGTCCCCTGGCTATAGTCCCACATCCCCTGGTTATAGTCCCACTTCTCCAGGATACAGCCCTACCTCTCCGGGCTACAGTCCAACATCTCCAACCTACAGTCCTAGTTCGCCGGGTTATAGTCCAACTAGTCCTGCATATTCCCCTACAAGTCCATCTTATTCCCCCACGTCTCCCAGTTACAGTCCCACCTCTCCAAGTTACAGCCCCACCTCTCCTAGTTACAGCCCCACATCACCAAGCTACAGCCCCACTTCCCCCAGCTACAGCCCCACTTCGCCTGCTTACAGTCCCACTTCACCTGCTTACAGCCCCACTTCTCCTGCCTACAGCCCAACTTCCCCGTCTTACAGCCCAACTTCGCCCTCCTACAGCCCTACATCGCCTTCTTATAGTCCCACATCACCCTCTTACAGCCCAACATCGCCTTCTTATAGTCCCACTTCACCTTCGTACAGCCCCACCTCTCCAGCATATAGCCCCACCTCCCCTGGCTATAGTCCCACATCACCGAGCTATAGCCCTACTTCTCCTAGCTATAGTCCCACATCACCTAGTTTTAATCCTCAATCAGCTAAATACAGCCCATCACAGGCATACTCACCCAGTAGTCCGCGTATGTCTCCTTCAAGTCCATATAGCCCAACCTCACCAAACTACAGGTAGTGAATTGTTTAAGTATTTTTGGTATAAATATCTTGGGTACCGTTCAAGTGCCTGAATGTGAAACTCCTTTATGTTCATGCTTGTTTTTTCGGTTTGTTTCCGAATGCCTCGAATCTAACAAGTTCGGTCATTTTGTCTTAACCTTGCAGCCCAACATCACCATCATATTCACCTACATCTCCAGCATATTCTCCATCAAGTCCAACCTACAGTCCTAGCAGGTAAATTTTTATTACCCCTTTTCTAGAGGGCTCTCTGTAACATCTGTACTTCTGATACACGTTTTTGCCTTTGCATTTCCTTAACCCATTATTTGCCCTTCTCTCTTCAGTCCATACAATACAGGACCCAGCCCAGACTACACCCCCAGTTCTCCACAATACAGGTTAGCTGAGATACTAAACTTACTAGTGGAACCATTTACATCTTTTTCTCCTAGTGAGAATCTGATTGTTTATTCTTCTTGCAGTCCAAGTGCAGGATACTCACCTACTGCTCCTGGGTATTCTCCATCATCTAATAGTCAGTACACTCCACAAACAAGCGACAAGGATGATAGGAGCAATGGATGATGAGGGTTCATAGCAAATATCCTTGAAGGAAAAAGGTAAAGTTCGGGAAGCCCTGATCTCTCTGATGATAAAAATGTGGGTGTTTTAATTTTCTTGAATAATTGATCTTCAGGATGTTTTATATGGATTTCTCTTCTCTGATGCCTGCCATCATTTCTGAATCTGGACTTGGAAAGGGGCGTTGTATCTTAGTAGCTATTTTGTCAAAAAGATTGGCTGGGTTCATACTATTTTAGTAGGGTTCAATTACCCTACTAGGAAGCCTCTTTTCTGAGGACAAGAGTGTTAGTTTGAAGTAGGTTTATATAGTCAGAAAGAAATAGAAGGAAGAATACTAATGTCGACAAAATCAGAGGAGATGAATTTTGGTTCCCATACGACTCGGCTGGCGTTTTATAGATATAATTGATGACTAGACAGCATAACACAGGGTAATGTAGTTATTTTTGTTCTTGTTTTGGTTCTTGAAACACCCCCTCATGATCTGAAAAATCTCCAAGATTCTCTTCTAGTTTTTCTAAACTTCATTGCAAGCCATAGCAACCTTTTGTAGGTGATTTAAATGAGCTAGTCTTTGTGATTTCTTCCTTCACTGTAAAATGGAACTGATTGTGTAGGTAGTTTGTAAATGTCAGGTCTTCAAGTCTCCTCCAGAACGGGAAGAGGCAAATAAACGACCGAACAGACCGAGGCATGTTGCTCGGAATGGACACATTATATCATCTAGCCTTCCGCAAACTTGTTTATTTTTTGCTTTGAAGAACTTGTGAAAGTATTACAAGCAAAAATTGATTCCCTTACAATTAGCGTCACACTTTCCATGTAGTTTTGTACCTTCCCATATAGAAAGTCATTATTTGAAGATACCTGTAACTTGTGTGGCTGAAACTCTTCTAAAAGTTATTCCCCCTTTTAGGCTAAATTGTAATGTATCTTTACAAGTTTAAATACTATTTTAGTCCCCTTCCATTCTCTAATGCTAGTGGATTTTGAACAATTTTTAAATAATGATCTTCATGCTTGGATCTTTTGTTCATTTTAGTTCTTAAGTTTGATCATTTAGCCTCATATGCAAAACCATGCTTTCCATAACACCTCACGATTGCACTCCATACGATAACGTTTTTGTCATTGATTCGGTGTTCACATGACATCTGAGTCGAAAATTGATGAACAAGTTTCCTCTTGTCACTGTTCTTCATTGCGCCATAGCCTTCAACACAAGGAAATGTGTAGCAATTGGTGGGTGTGACTCTGACACGAATTTCATCAAACAGGTTGAGGGCGCAAACGAACCCAAACTCCCACACTCTTGAATAACTGTGTTCCACGCGAACACATCTCCTTGAAGCATTCTATCGAACACCTCCCGTGCAATTCCCATTTTCAATTCATCATGACCCAACAACTTCATATAATCGTATGAATCGCGATGATATTCGCCAGAACATAGACCTTAGCAATCTGAAGTACGGTTTTCTCGACACCGGAGCTCACATCTCTTTGAAGCATTCTATCGAACACCTTCCGTGCAATTCTCACTTTCAATTCACCATGACCCAATAACTTCGTGTAATCGTATGAATCGCGATGATATTTGCCAGAACATAGACGTTAGCGATCTGAAGTACGGTTTTGTCGACACCGGAGCTCGCCAAGATCGCCCGGCAAAGCTCATTCATTTGAATCTTCAAGCCAAAAGCTCCGTGGAAAAAAAAGGTTAGTGCCGTTGCGGCAGCGGACAAACGCCGATCGTTTTCCCGGTACGGGACGACGTGGCCGTTTGTGGATATGGTGATGCTGATGTGTTGATAGTGACAGATACCTTCTAAATACATATTTTAAATATTCTCTTTTATTAAAAAAATAAAATTAAAAATAAATAAAGGTCCACCATAGATATTTTTTAAAAATAATTTATTTTTAATCTAAATTAATAAAAATATTTTCCATTTGTCTTAAAATTACTCTCTTACCTTTATTATTATTTTTTTTTTCTCTCTATACTATTAATAAAACTTTAAAAATACTCTTAAATTAAAACAAATAAAAAAGATTCTTTTTAATTAATTTAAATTTTTTTTATTAAACAAGATGAAAAAAAAAAAAAAAAAAGGACTAAAATTAGTGTATTATATTAAAAGTTTTGAAATTCAACTAAAAAAAGTGACCGCTTCTAAAAGTTTGAAGGAGCCCATAATTGAATCTCCGAAGCAAATAAGATTATCTTGAAAAAAATTTGGATTATGGGAATTTGAAGCGTTGATTAATCTATTCTAGACATTGATTATTTCATAAGATTGGTAATCTTGTTCATGTTCCTTTAACAAGGAAGGGAGTTTTGATCTTTGTTCTTCATTTCCTCCATTTCTCCTCTCTCTCTCTCGATCGATTCAGCCGCGATTGACACAAACTCTCTCTGTAGCAGCGAAAAAGAAGCGGTTTCAGGCCAACCCCACTTCGAAACTTTCCCCCTTTCTTCTTCAATCTCCTTCTTTTTCATCTTCCATCGCCATTTTTCTCTGTAATTCCTCCATTACAATGCTGGGTTTAGCCCCTCACTTCTCTCTTCGTACCCTTTTCCCCGGATCCGCCATAGCCATGGATCATCCCTCTGCTTCTCGCCCCTCCTCTTCCCTCCACTTCTCTGTTCTCCGATCGCGGCCCAATGCGGTTCGCTCTCGCCGACCCAAGTCGATCCTCATTTCTTGCCACTCTTCTCGTGATAGATCCACCCCCAGTGATGATGATTCCCATCAGGATTACTTCGAAGCTTCGTTTCTTGTTTCAGGTTCTTTGATTTTACTTTCTGGGTTTCTGTTTTAAAGCTTTGATGATTGTGAAAATCGCGATGAAATCGATTGTGGGTGTTTATGATTCCTGTATTTGTTTAATAGAGACTATCTATCACTATCGAATGTGGAAGAAGAGGTTTCAAGAGGACACGAATTTCAATCAGATTGAATCGCGAGTTAATTCTCCTTCACTTGGACTGGGGTTTTTTAGGCGTTTTCGAAGCCCTACTGTGTTCCTCAAAATTTCTTGCAATGGTGACTTCCTACTGCCAATTGTCGTAGGTATATTGGATCAAAACTTTGTCGTGATTGGGTTTGTGTTTCTTATGAATTTGGCTGTAAGTTTTGGACTCTGTTTGCAGGGGAATATGCTATTGAGAAACTTATAGATGCTCACCTTGGGATTGAAAATGGGGTTCGTTTTCTTTGGCTTTGTTCTTCATATTTTTGGTTTTTTTTGTCTTTGTTCTTCATATTTTTGGTTTTAAATACCTTGTGGTTGGTATTAATTGTCTAATGATCATGTTACAGGAAGCCCCAGATCTCTTTCAGTTTATACAAGACCTTATGGTGAAAGTTGGCTATGAGGTATGGAACTACCTTCTAACTTGCCAACTAAATACATGTTCAAGCTTTATTATTATTTCAGTTCAATGATGTGGTTTGAACATTCGGATGGTAGACCATGCCTTATCGACTAAGTTATGCTTAGATTGGTCGTAGATTTTATACTTGGTTTAGTGTTCTCTTCGAGAGCTTTCGTGACGTGGGTGTGAAGGACACTAGGATGGAGTTTTTTCGGCTTTTGATTATGCACTTCGGAATTTTTACTTCTATACAAGAACCAATAGGTTGTGGTGTAAATCTGCTAGTTTTGTTTGTTTTAACTTGTGTTGTGACGGATACCGATGAGGGACGAGGTTATTCTCAAGAATATCAGTCTCTTTGCCCCTTGCATGTCCAAGTATTATATGATTTGAGGCTTAGTTCTTCATCTATTGATGGTTTATAAATTATGGGTGGGTAGTGTTTAGTGATAGGAACCTTCCTTCCTTCATTGACTTGTTTCTTTAAGGTAATTGAGTGGTAAAATGAGAATCTAGAAGCAATGTAGAGGTTCTGAATAAACCATGAAACAGGAGTTTCGAGCCGTAATCTGATGTCGTTTTATGCTGTTGTGCGTATAGGTCACGACAGCGAGAATTACTGAAAGAGTGGTGAACACTTACTTTGCACGGATCTTCTTGAGAAAGGTTATCTCTTATAAATTCAGTCACAAGTAGCTAATACTGTTGTTGAAGTTTTCAATTTATGTCGGGTTTTTGTTTTCTTTGTCACACTACTATTATCATCTGCAGGATGGGGAAAACGAGACGTTAAGTGTGGACGCACGCCCCTCAGACGCCTTAAATATTGCATATCGGTGTAAGGTAGATATTCCTACCATTGACTGCAGAGATCTTTACAGAACCTCTGCGAGCTGTTGGGATGACTTAGTTGGTCCTAAAATGGAGTACATGTGAGACCCCACATCGGTTGGGGAGGAGAACGAAGCATTCTTTATAAGGGTGTGGAAACCTCTCCCTAGCAAACACGTTTTAAAAACCTTGAAGGGAAGTCCGAAAGGGAAAGCCCAAAGAGGACAATATCTGCTAGCGGTGGGCTTGAGTTGTTACAAAAGGTATCAGAACCAGACACTGGGCGATGTGTCAATGAGGAGGCTGAGCCCCAATGGGGGGTGGGCACGAGGCGGTGTGCCAGCAAGGACGTTGGGCCCCAAAGGGGGTGGATTGAGGGTCCCACATCGATTGGAGAAGGGAACAAGTGCCAACAAGGACACTCGGTCTCGAAGGGGGGTAGATTGTGAGATCCCACATCGGTTGGGGAGGAGAACGAAACATTCTTTATAAGGGTGTGGAAACCTCTCTCTAGCAGACACATTTTAAAACCTTGAGAGGAAACCTGAAAGGGAAATCCTAAAGAAGACAATATCTGCTAGTGGTGAGCTTGGGCTATTACAGTACAGTTGTATATATGCTAATTTAATGCTTTACTTTGCACCCTCTCATTCTTATTTCACTCGAACTTTTCTGCTCTTACACCATTTTCCTGTGTAACAAATATGCAGATACCGGTACTCGTTAGTAAGCAGATTGTCTATGAGGATGCGATAAGAGTTAGTTTCGGGTTTGGAAGAGTGCGCAAGAGGAAGTCATGTTTTGATGTTCTACTTGACTGGTATAAGTGCAAGCATCGTTGGCTTATTCGATATACATCGTTTCTCGATATCTAAAAATGATAGTTTCTTGTTCAGTGCTGCAGATGGTCCAGATTTCTTGTCCGAGGAACTCGATATGCTGAAGAACATGAAAATGGCTATTTACGAAGAACGATACAAAGATGCAGGTATAAGTAGAAAGGATTTCATCCATGTCCTATCCAGACGTTCTGTTTCGATCATGTTCATACAATGAAGGTATTTATGCTTGACGTTTGTTTTCTTCAGCTATGTGGAGAGATAAGTTAACAAAGCTTCGAAAATCCGTACATGAGGCGTAACGTCGAGCTGCACTTGGACGTGTTGTTCCTGTAAGTAACTTCCTGTAATCAACCGATGTACGGGGAAAGGTACCACCCGAAGAAACATGTTTGAAGTTTTCTGATACTGATCCCTAAACAGGGCGACTGTTCTGTTGGGTAGGAATTGTTCGCTTGCAGGCATCTCTTAGAACGTCAAGTTCAGCATTGGATGGATTGGAAACACAGAGCGGACTGCTACGCATCGTTGCAGAAAGTTATCGATAAAGATGGTCGGTCTGTACAGTTACAGTTAAAAGAGGTATGTAAATACTACATTTGGGTCGTCAATGTGTCGTATCTCTAAGATGTGAATGTTATGGTTGATATTCATTCTTCACATAGAAAGAGAGAGAGAGAGATGCTGAATGTGAAAGGAAGCTTTTGTATATCTTAACAAAGATCCTTTTGTGGTTATAAACGAAGCGAAAAAGTAAACGATTGCTCATATGTTCCGATATTGAAACCGAGCTCTGGAATTAGAAGGCGATGGTAGGGAGGGACGTTGGAGCGTGTCGTTTTCATTGGAGATTTAGCAGAAAAATGAGAGGAACAGAGGAGTTTTATCATACAATGGGGTTGTCATGGAACAGAGAGAATCCAAAAACAAACATAAACTGTTGTTACCGAAGCCTCCTAGGAAGGTGCCATTGTCTCCAACATTACCAGCTCCCATCTACATAGCCAAATCCCAACATCAAAACTTAAGTAAGAAGAAGAAAGAGAAAAGAACATGAACTTTTAGAGCTATCTTCGAGTAGAAATCCGTTAGAGTGTGACCGTGAGTTGGAATGGTTTGATGGTGTTAAAGTCCTAATCTACGTTATGGGTCATCGTTGGAAATTAGGGCATGAAACGAGTGTGGCCGTGAATTGGAATGGAATGTTTTGATGGTGTTCGAGTCCTAATCTACGTTCTGGGTCATCTTTGGAAATCAGGACATGAAATGGGTGTAGCCGTGAATTGGATAGTTTGATGGCGTTCGAGTCCTAATCTACATTCTGGGTCATCGTTGGAAATCAGGACATGAGACGAGTGTGGCCGTGAATTGAAATGGTTTGATGGTGTTAGAGTCGTAATCTACGTTTTGGGTCATTGCCATACCATGTAAGTCATAATTTTCATCCAAAATTCTAACATATTTATACTCTAAAAGTAGTTTCGAAACGTTTACGGGAGGATTTAGGGTTGTTAGTATGAAGTTGTTACCATATTTATGCCAACAGATGAGCATGGCCAGACATCTCCTTGCAATATAGAATCTGGATTTGCTCTCTTTGATCATCTCCATACATCCAAACTCATGTGCTTCTGACCCTTCCATTTCTTCTCTGCCATTCCCTTTATTGGATTGACACTGCCCCATTCACTCCTTCACCACCATTCGGCTACCCGAAACCTGAACTCGTGCTTGTTTGAGTATCGTTTCTTGTAGCGTTTGTTCCCCTTCCTTTTGGCCGTGTTTCTTCTTTCTTCTTCAGGCTCTTCTTCCTCTTATTACATCCATTCTTCTTCTAGGTGTCATTTCCTCGGGCTCGTCTTCTTCGTATGTTATCTTTTCTTCTTCTTTAGATCAACGGCCTCTGCTCTTATTCAGGCACGTCTTCTTCGTTGGATAGAACAATGACCTCTGCCTCTCGATCAAAGATATATGCCTTAACCGGCTGAGCTATTGCTTCCTTTGTTGATCGTTCTGGAACTAGTTTTTGATGTGTTTATGGTCTACAAAGTTGAAAGCAGGGCCAAGGAGGGTGTTTTATTGAAGAAACTGAGGGTTACCATATCCATGATTGATCCATCATCAAAATTGTGGGCCTCCACTACTGAAAGGATCAGGACCGTTCATCCCTCCACGTTGCCACTTAGCACATTGGTTCAGCCATTACATCTTCAAGGGCGGTTTCAGTTCTTCATCTCTTCTTAATCTCTACCAAAAACCTTTGGATTATAGCTGGATCTTCTTAATCATTATGCGTTGGCAACCACTTATTGGTCTTCCAACTTAATCTTATTTTAATTAAATAATTACCGATTTCAATTTTTAAAAAATATGTCGAGGATTTATTAGACACAAAATCAAAAGTTTAGAGATCTATTAAAAAAAATTTAAAGTTCAGGATCTAACAATCTGATAATAGGGTTGACACCCTAACCCTATTTTTAAGATTGTTATTAGAGAGAGTTGTCTCGCGTCCCTAGATATTCTCTACCTATCCACCTATGTCGGTTTCGGGTATAGGTACCCTTTTGTTGAAGGTCGTTCGAGCTTTTCTTGGAAGTATGACATGGGTTACTTTAGCGCTGTAGCGCCTGGTACATGAGCATTGGCTCGAGGTATTTTCTCTACCCCTTCTTACCTTATAAAAATAGGGAGACCTTGCGTACTTGAACCAATAACCATCTTTCGGCTAACTTAGCCTCCTCCGTCCCTCGGGACCAGCAAAGCAGTTATTCAAATTCCTTATGATATGCCATTGAAACAAGTTCTTGCGAATGGGAAGAGAGGCAGTTTGAATGTGGGGGCTGTTCTTATTTTACCGGTTTGAATTAGCCCCCTCGATCGTATTTCTCCCGAGATTAAGGAAGAGATGAGCAATCTGGAGCTATCGTCCCACTAAAAGAAATATTCTTATGTGATTTTTTTTTTGGAACTATTTGTTTTGTTGACAACTCATTCCATATGGCACCAATAGAGAATATATAACACAAACTATATTATATGAACTCATACATTATTGTAATTTTCTATTATTCAACATATTCTCTCTATCTCTTTCATGATTGAGATTGATAATGGTGATTGGTGCATGTACTATGTAATCCCATTTTATAATGCAAACCTTATGATATCTCGTTATTTTGTTTATTCGGTGGTTCTAACCTTTCGATCCCTAGATTCCTAGCAACTCCAACTATTAAGAAGATGAACGTTAAAAAGCGTTCATTCCAATTTAAAATTTGATGCCAGTTCGATACTAAATGTTAAATTAATGAACATTGATGTCGTGTTTATCAAACAATTTACAAATAATCTCTCCAAATCTGGTTGACTATTGCAAACAACTCGATTCTTGCAATAATTTGGTGATTCAAATCTTTAACCTATTAGGTTGAAACTATTTGTTTAAATAAGTTGAGTTTTGCAAAATGCAGAGTACGAGAATCTTCATTCTTCATTTTTAGGAAGTTCATATCCCTGTTCTAGTAATCTAAGTCTTGTTTTGTGAGATCCCACATCGATCGAGGAGAAGAACGAAACATTCTTTATAAGCGTGTGGAAATCTCTCCGTAACAGACATGTTTTTAAAACCTTGAGAGGAAACTCAGAAGGGAAAGCTCAAAGAGGATAATATTCGCTAACGGAGAGCTTGAGTCATTACATGTTTCTTCTAGTTGGCTCGTAATAGTCTGTGTTGTATTACAAGTATAGTCATTTCTCATTTCTTTGGTTTTTTCAACGGTATGAAAATCTTTTGTTTTAGTAATATCTCGGTTTGGTATAGTGAAAGATTCTATATGTATGTGTTAGGTTACGGAGCCTGCTACTTATTTATAGCTTGGTCAACGGTTATATCCGTTAAAGCTCTAGTAAAACTATATCTGGTAAAGCTATATATATATACTTTCATTCTCTATTCTCTCCTGTACATACTCATCAATATAAATTCTTTAGCACATCTAGATCGAGTGTGTGCGTTGTTGTGCGATCTTAACTGTATGCATATTTAATTTAAAAAATCTTTAAAATTTAAATGTTTAAAGTCAAAAACCAATTTTTACACAAAAAAGATTCTCAACTACCCGAGAATTAGGGTTTCAAATTGAGATCTCAAAATATCATCTGGAGCATAGTTTAACTTGTTAAAGTATTCCTAATTGACCTAATAAATAAATAAATATTTATTAAAGGAATCCAAATTAAACTTGATCTCTAATAAAGAATGATAATCACGATTAATAGTCTAACTCAAAGCACGTGAAATAAAAATTGACGAATAATTTATGGAAAAATGATAATCAAAATTTCCATATATAATAATTCTTTTTAATTTTAATTAATTTCAATATCTAGTTTTAATAATTAAATAGAATTTTAATTGAGTCAATAATTATAAATAAAAAATATGATATTTAAAAAAAAAAAAAAAAAAAAAAAAAGGAGAAATTGCGGTGGGAGATATTTTAATGCAAATAATGATAAAAACACAATGATTCTATGGTGGAACTTTCTCCTTTTTCTTTTATTTTTTCCGATTTAAAAAAATCATCACCAATATCCAACATGGCAATTTTATATACTCTTGTGGTCCCCACATGACTCGACGCTGACTGTATGCTGACATGTCAACCTCTTCTAAAAGTTTAATATATTTTCGTGTGTACTTTTACCTTTTTATTTTATATTACTTCTTCAAATTTAATTAACCTATTTTCATTATTTTTTAAATTTTATTTGAAAATATAAATTAAAATAAAATAAAATTTAATACGACAAAAATAATAAATTTTGTTTTAAAAGTAAAACGTATCTTCACTAAAACCAGAAGTACCTGAAAGCTTTCTCTCTCTACTTTCTCTCTCCTTCCACTCTGTCACCGTTTTCCACTTCACAGAATTCTTCTTCTTCTTCTTCTTCTTCTTCTTCTTCTTCTTCTTCTTCTTCTTCTTCTTCTCTCACTAGTTGATTCCAATTTCCGAGTGTGATTCTTCAATCATTCCTTGTTCCGCCGTTTTGATTTCTTCTCTGAAGCTTTATCTCAGATTCTGTTGATTGCTTTTTGGTTTTGGGTTTTCTTCTTATCAATGCCGATTGAAGATGATGTTGAGAGTTGCGGTAGCCGAGCCTCTGACTCCTCCTCGTCCCAAGCGAACCCGAGGCATCATCGACAGAAGCTTGATGTATACAACGAAGTGCTCCGACGAATCCAGGAGTCCAATTTTCATGAGGCGAATCTACCTGGATTTGATGATCAGCTATGGCTTCATTTCAATCGCCTCCCGGCTCGGTATCTTCCTTGCTTCCTCTCTCCGTTTCGATTATGTGCTAATTGCTTCTATGAACAATTTGTTCGTTGAAGAACCTAATTGAGAAATTTTAATACATTACGAGTAAATTTGAATGCTGTAAAAGATTATGGATGAAATTGGGAATTATCTAGGAGACTAGGAGTCATTTTGATATATTTAGCCTTTTGTTTTGTTTTGTTTTCTTAGTGTGAAAATTGGAAGTATTGAGCATTGTATAGCAAGGATTTATGGTTTTCAGAGGATCAGTTGTTTTGTATGTAGTTTGGAATACAAATTCATCTGTTATTCTTGTTTGTTTATATGTATTTATAATCACGTTTTTATTGGATTTCCAGAGCACTCCTTCCGTTTTTGTTAAGTTCCTGATTATTGCTGTATAGATACGCATTGGATGTGAATGTCGACAGGGCGGAAGATGTACTCATGCATAAGAGATTACTTCAATTGGCTGTAGACCCTGCTAACCGACCCGCATTCGACGTTCGTTCTGTGCAGGTAAAGCTTAAAAGTGCACTCAATTGCATGAAACATTGTATCAGTTCAACTGCCAGCTCCTCTTTTCTTTGTTATTCTTGGTAATGGTATTATTTGTAGTATAAGTATAGATACTGAAATAGTTTGTGGTTTCAGAGAGTTGGAAGTCATGACAATGTATCACTAGGATCTATGCTATTTTCATAGAATTTGTTCTCTAATTGTTCTAGTTCTGTATTATGTTCGAGGGTACTTCATGAAATCAGCTTAAACTTGTTAACATAGTATGTTTGAGAATTGAGTTTGAGCATAGAATCTTTATCTAGGTTTCTTTTGGTCATGCAGGTTTATCCTTCTACTAATGAAAACTTTATCAATTCTTCTTTTCTGGATTCTTCAATGACGGAAGATGCTCAGAGCTCTTTGAATTATTCTAACAGACAAGGGTGCGGCTCAGTAATGTTATTCCGTACAAGTGTTTTTATAATTATGTTCTGATTCTAATTTTTGTTTTGGTGCTCATTGAGTGACACTCTCTCTCTAGGAACCATCCACCTCCAACCTTTGGTTCTTCTCCTAATCTTGAAGCATTTGCGATTCAGGCCTGCAAGTATGGCGTTGAAGATAGGGACAGTGCCCTAAACATGACACCCTGCGTTTCTCGGTGAGGAAAAGAGTGTTTTTCTATACAGAACAGCTCAATAAAATAGTAAAAGGAATAAGAACTATGATCTAGTTATTCATTTTCAACCGCATATATCTCTTGAAGATTCAAGAGAGTCGAGACATTTTCACGTGTAATTTATTGTAAGGATATTCTTCAAGTGGCAGTGAGATATATAACTTGGTATAAAGCTATAAAGCTAAGGCCCTGCACAATAATAACATTCTTCTTTTTCTGTATGCAATGTTAGTTATCTGCTTTTGACACATTAATGTTTTTGTAACCTTGTGTTTCGTTCTATTATTGACAATCTGTAGGCCAATGCATGAGATCACATTTGCAACAATTGACAAGCCTAAACTCCTTAGTGAGGTATTTGACCTATCTAATAACTCAAAACCGTAGTTTCGAAAGTTTGTTAAATAGAATTGTAATACATTCACCTACATGAAACAATTATATTTGCTCCATGCTGCTACCAGTTTGTTAGACCACGACAAAGACTTTCTACCCCCAACGAATTTTACTACTGCACGAGCATGTAAAAAATGAGGTAGAACTTAAACCCACATTGCAGTAAAATTTTGGCAATTGGGACAAATAGTTTGATGGGCCTGCACTTGCTGTTTAATAGGACTTCTTGCATTTTAGTATTTATTATTGTCGGTTCTGTCCTTAAAACATTTGATGGCTGTGTCCAAGACACTCTTGATAAGCTATAAGTAGTTATGACAAAAACTCAATATCAAAGAGATGTTTAAGTTGCTTGGGTTATTTTTTCCCTTTAATTATCACACCCTTCATTGGATGATAGAAAGTTTTGGTTCTGGTCAGTTAACTTGCTTCCTAGCTGATGTTGGACTTAACATACAAGAAGCTCATGCTTTCTCCTCTGTTGATGGTTTCTCTCTGGATGCTTTTGTCATCGATGGATGGCCTTATGAGGTAAGTCAGTTCTAATATCTTTTTACTATTTTATTCATCTTTTATATCAGTCATCTTCATATTTTACTACTTGAATATTGGGAAATCTAGGAAACCGAGGAGCTGAAAAGGGTATTAGAAAAAGAAATTTTAAGTTTTAAGGTATCTTCTCTTTTGTCCATCAATTATACTGATACAATGTTGAGTTTTCTTTTTCCTTTAATTTTTTTAACGTACCTGAAATGGGATGCAGGAACAGTGTTGGTCAGAAAAGCAGCCCAGTCCTGCTTTGGGTAAGCATAACCAGAATAGAGTTGAATCTTTTCCTTGTTGTGTTGAAATACCTACTGATGGTACTGATGTCTGGGAAATTGACACCAGACAACTAAAATTTGAGAACAAAGTTGGATCCGGGTCGTATGGGGACCTGTAAGTTTTATCTAATTATGACGTATGATTGTTAACTGATAAAAATTAAAAAGCTTGTTGATATATCCTGATCCTAATCTTCACTCCCTCTCCTCTCTAGGTATCGGGGCACTTATTGTAGTCAGGAAGTAGCTATTAAAGTACTGAGGCCTGAGCGTCTTAACGAAGAGATGGTCAAAGAATTCTCTCAAGAAGTTTATATAATGAGGTTTGTCTGTATTGTTATTAACACCATTATGCTTTAGAAGAACATGGTATGCCCTTGAAGGACAACGTGGGATACAGTGGGTTTAGGCTAAAAATGTAGCAACCAGAAAAGGTAGGGCTTAGATATTATACTTCTTACAAGTTTTAATTGAATTTAAGATCATCTGTTACTTTCTAATCTTTAGTCTTCGAAATAATGCTTTTACTTGAGAAGAGGTGCTTCTGGCCTTAAAATTCTAATTTATCTTTGCGGTCGTGGTAAAATACTGGCCTCCCCCATATATCATATTTGATAATAGAAAAAACAACATACCGATTCAAAAGAGGATTGTACAAGGGAAGATAATCATCCTCATATTGTCCTAAAGGATTGTTGAAAGGAACATTATGAGATTTGTCTGGAAATGCAAGCCTAATGAAAAGCTATAACTTTTAAGTCCTTCAAACTTAGAAGGGCATCTTCAAACTAAGAAAGTTATTTAACCTATTTTCCATTGGTATTCCTCTCCAGATAATTTTGCCGCTTAAGAATTCCCATATTGATAATGAAGATAATGGCTTCAGAATAAAACCCATAAAAGCACTTGGACATGTAATGCAGGATGAAGTCTTTTACTATCATACTAAAGTCCGGTACCTATTTTTGCAGGAAAGTTCGGCACAAAAATGTTGTTCAATTCATTGGAGCATGTACCAAACCTCCAAACCTCTGCATCGTGACGGGTAAGCTATGATTATTGAGAAATAAATGACTTCATAGTAAGGTTGCAACCTGTCACTTCTAGAAATTTCATTTTTCACGATAGAGTTTTTCATTTTGTTTCTCAGCCAATTGATTGTTGCTCATGTTTTATCTTTTACAGAGTTTATGTCGAGAGGAAGTCTATATGACTTCCTTCATAAGCAAAGAGGTGTATTTAACCTTCCATCTTTACTTAAAGTAGCCATTAACATTTCAAGAGGGATGAACTATTTGCATCAAAATAATATAATCCATCGAGACCTCAAGACTGCCAATCTTCTGATGGATGAAAACATGGTGAGAGGAATTCATAGAAATAGTAGAATGAGAAATCTTCATTGATCTATTACCATTTATGCTCCTCCATTAATTCTTCTCTTCATCTTCCACTGAAAATTGTTCTTGTTTCATTTTTTATAATAGGCATTTATACTTATGTTTTGTGCATTTACGTGGGCGTTAACATGGATGTGTGTGCCTATTTGTAAGAAGCATGACATAATATCGTATGATTTCGAAAAAAAACAAGCATAACTAGAAAAAAAAAGATTGCAAAAGAATATTTGGAATTCAGTGTTGAATCCTAGGTTCTTAAATTCAGGTTGTTAAGGTTGCTGATTTTGGAGTTGCCAGAGTTCAAACTCAATCTGGAGTAATGACAGCTGAAACTGGAACATACCGGTGGATGGCTCCTGAAGTATGTGCTTTCCGTAAATTTCTCATACTTTAAATATCTTTTTAATCATTCCAAATGAAATATACCTTACTCAATACACAAGAACGATTGAAATTTAATATCATCTTTATCAAAAAGAAATATTTAGTATTATATAGGTCATATGCTTGAATAAAATTGCTGTGTGTAATTTGGTTCTTTAAGACTTTGATATGTTTATTATTCTTGTGAGGTATACGAGGACTGAGTCATGGTTAGCTGGGAGTCTGACGCATTTTCTATCATATCTTGCTTTCTCTCACTTCTATGATCAATTAAATTATAAACCAGAATTTGCATCTTGATCTTACCAACATTGTCAAGAGTGATAACAGTGATGAATTTAAGACACCGAACGACTGCAAGGTTCAATTGATAGCACGGCTTTAGATGGAGCACAGTAGTTAGAAAGGGTATATCTAACCTTGATGACATTAAATGCTCTGCTTTTATTCTTGACGCTCACTGACCCGAAATTTTACCAACGATTTGTCTTCCTTGAATTCATAGCAGCAAAACTTTTTTCAACTAATTACTTGTTTACTGCATTTATCAACTAGTCTTCCGATGTTTGTCACTCTAGATTCTAAAGGAAGTGCCATATCTTTTCATTGTGATGATTTTTTTTTTTTTTTTTGAATGTGAAGGTTATTGAGCATAAACCATATGACCATAAGGTAGATGTTTTCAGCTTTGGAATAGCTTTATGGGAGCTTTTAACCGGAGAAGTAAGCAGCTGCTTTGATTTGAGTATTCATTTTATGGATGTTTTTATGGCTTCTCCAGTTTAGTGTACATATGATTTCCCTTTTGCCATTTTGTTGTATGACTAGATTCCTTACTCATCCATGACCCCATTACAAGCAGCTGTTGGTGTAGTCCAGAAGGTATAGACATATATTTTCTTGAACAATACTACCAATACTGCAATTAATACGCTTTAATTTATTATCCGACGTTGTTTAACAGAGACTGCGACCTACAATACCGAAGAATGCTCATCCCGTTGTTGCTGAACTGCTTGAAAGATGCTGGAGGCAGGATCCAACCGAACGGCCAAACTTCTCTGAAATTTTAGAGATACTCAAACAGATAGCTGAGCAGGTAAGGTAGACTCATTAGCAATATCTGACATGTTGAATTACGAAAAGTTTCTCAGTGAGATTCGATCGAAGCAGGTCAAAAACAACGGGGAAAATCGACGCAAGAAGGATAAAATATCCGGTGCGTTCTTCTCAGCCTTCAAGAGGGAGCACCACTGAATACACTGGACGAGCTTCGCCAGAGGTACAATGGTGCTGGTAATCAATAAGACCCTCCCACAAAAAGTAGGAAAATGTTTGGACCGCCTTTTTTGTGACTTCTATTGTGTTCATGTTTCCTTCTTTTACCTAACAGCTAAATTGGTAGATAACCCGTAGCATGCTGTATAATATGCTATTCAAAACTAATACATCTGAATGTAGAATTCGCCTTCTTTCTTTGATATTACAAGTTGGATTCTGTCTCTATCTCTCTATCTTCTTTCTTTTCTTTTATGCTGATAAATGCATGAATTTTGAATCTTAAATCAAGTTGTGCAAATTATTTGTGAGAAGAGAAGAGAACTGATAATCAATCATTAACAAGAAAAGAATTGGCACTTGGATTCAACTCGTGCAGCTCGAGAATCGTACTAAAGCATAAAACTTCAAAAACTAGCTGCAAAACACTTGAGAAATAAAGGTCAAGAAGAGAATCTCCAAACAACAATCAAACAGAGGATATAAACACAAAAGAATAGAATTCTGAATGAACTTAGCCACACTATTATATGTCCTGTAGAAGCATCTGCTAGTAGTATAAATGATACCTTTTCTCTTCAGCTTTGAAGAAACAATCTTCAATAATCAGACTCTTCACTGTATCTGTTCAGAAGCTGGCGAGCACGAACCCGAACCTGCAATCGAACCAATGCATGCATGAATTGAAGAGCTACCCGCGCCTGCCTCCTCGCACACACCCCTCGAGCCAGTGCTTGCAGCTTCACCAAGCTTCTTAGTGCTTGAAATGCTCGTCTTGCCTGAACAACAAGCGTAGGTGTTGATAATACATCAAAGGACTAAATGTAGCCTACTTTAGCATAGACAAACTCATCAAGAATTCAATGAACAAATATGTCATGGTAAGATATAATACAAGATGGCCTCTGAAACAAGCTTGGATTTTGATGGCTGCCACTTCCTCTATAGACAAATCTTTGTTTTGAAAACTGGGTATCCTTGAATCATATGTAAATTCTTCATCTTCATCATCATCATCTTCTTCTTCTTCTTCTTCTTCATGTTCTTCATCTTCTTGTTGTTGTGCTAATGTGAGATTGGTTTCTTCTTCATCATGATTTGGGCTGGCATTTGTCTGCAGAAAAACAATGTCTCTGTTGGCTTTTCTACTCAGCTTCCTTCGAGCTCTTCTGAACCAGTTTCTTGTAATCCCCATACTTCTTGTTCTTCACAGGCATCATAAATGGTTAGCTGCTAATTTCTGATGACTTTAACGGACAATAAGGTTGCTAGAAAGTGGGAGATGTGCTCAACATGTTCGTGTTAGAACACAGATTTTGGATGGAACTAAACAAATTTTGTGTTAATGTTTATGTTGCTTTGTCACAAATCCAACAACGTGGAGAGATGTCTTTTTTTCTTCTTCTTCTTCTTTCTTTTATGACAATGATAGTGAGTTGACTTTGGTTGTTTGTTGTTTAGCAGGTTAGAATAATGTGGCTCACGATTTTATATTTTTGAAGAGCTAGAGAAAAGATTTAGACTTGTGCTTAGGGTAGTCGTATATAATGACTGTCGAATAGTTTTTTTAGATAAAACGTGCCTATTAATAAGGTAAGCGGAAATTTTCAGTTTCCATCTTTACCGGCCCGTTGGATAACTATTTTGCTTTTTAAAATGAAATTTATAAATATTACTTCTATCTAGTTTTATCTTTGTTTTGTTACCTATTGGCTAACAATTATTAAAAATTTATATCTAACATTTTGTTTTTGATGAAAACCAAACATACTTTCGATCTTAGTGTAAATAATATACTATCGATATCTTTTTAAAGAATAGAGATATTTTGAAATTGTAGCAATCTTATTTTATAATTTAACCTAATTTGAATTATGCAATTCTCCAGTTACGAAATTATAACGGTAGATTGTAACAAAATTTTCTACTCAACTCATTTTTACCGTTTAAATTACCAATTTGAAAATAGCTTAACTCATATAAAACTGTACTTTTACCGTAAGAATGATGTAACGTTTAAATTCCCAATTTGAAACTCAACTCATCTTTTACCGTAAGAATGATGTAACGTTTAAATTCCCAATTTGAGTTGAATATAAAACTGTACCCTTAAATAAGAGTTCAGATATTTGAATAATCGCATCAAATATCGTTGAAAAAAAATAAAGATTGAAAAATGAAATCGATGAATTAATATGTAATAAACTAAATTTGACATCCATTATTAATAACATAAACCATACGATAGTATTGGAACAATTCAATAATTAAAACGGTAGTCACACACTACTTTATTAGTAATTTCATATATTTTATCATATTACATCCCTTAACCTGCTTTAGGAATTAAAACACACTTATTCTCAACATTGACATCAACCCAAACTCGTCCAGGATTGTAATTCATAATTCTCGGACTCCCCGCGATAATCTTTTGTGCTTTGACATGAGGATTCTCCCTTTCTATTATCCTAGCAGCGATAGAATATTCTATACCCACCAGTTCTGGCCATTCCTTTTTTCCTGTTAATTTTTTGTAATGCACATAACTCACAATCAAATTACTGCAAATGAACGAACCAATAAGATATTTGCCCAAATATAAATATAAGAGTTTTGAAAATCTCATTTTTCGTGCCAAATCTTTTAATATATAGAAAAAATCTAAATTTTTTTGAGAGGTGACAAAATTATAATAAAGTAAATTAGGCCGAAGAATCATTGTACAACAATTTTAAACGAAAGAGACAAATTTTTATGCATTATAGATCATAAACTAAATCCTTCGTTCAATTGAACGGTTTTGAAATCGAGATTTATATGATAGGAAGAACTTACCGGGAGGACAGATGTCCGACATCTTGTTGAATGCTTTGGTTGATTATATCGAAATACTTAGCTTATAATGAATTTATTCGACTAAATGAATATTGTATTTATAGCCAATACCCGATAAGGAGTAATTAAGAATGTTGACTTTTTTATTTTCTCTTTAATATCGAATTTCATTTTATTAAAATAAATAGTTTAGCTTTATCGAGAATATAATGAACTCTGTTTTATACAAAATTTAAAAACATATATTATTATTCGTAAACCTTTTATTTTGGGACATGCAAAACGATGCAACTTTTCAATATTCAATTACCTCCACCAAGAGTATTGATATCAATTACATAAATTAGAATGATTCTAAAAGATACAGACACTCTACGAGTTACGTTCGATTTTTTATCTGTATTTTTTGAACTCAACAGATACCTATAGTTGCAACGACACATCAAATAATGGTAAAATTCGATAAGGTAAAATAAGAATCGTTCATTAAAAAAAGTAAACTCATAAATCATAAAAGGCATTGGAAGAATGTTACTTCTTATTCTTAATGTCTATCTTTAATTAAAGTTCATAAAAGAACCTTTTAAATGCATTTCTATCTTTTATGGAATGTTTAAAAAAAAAAAAAAAAAACTTTAAACGATTGTAATGACGTTATTTTCTTATTGAAATAGAGCTCCTACCCTATGCATATTGTACCATTTTTATGCGGAAACGTTCATTTTAAATAGTTCATAAATCATTGATTTATACATCAAAAATAAAATTCTTAAATCAAACCGACAACATTTAAAAAATAAAAAATTAATGAAAACTAAGAAATAAAACAATGTCTTATGCTAATCTAAGACTAAAAAACAAAATAAAAAAGCAGTTTATCCTAGTGTTGGTTCGAGGATCTCCAACGTGATGTCGCGGTTATCCGTACAGGAGTAATTTGTTTGACTTGAGTATTTTAAGAAATACTCAGTAATTGACTCTACTATTGTGGTTGGGAATGCAAACATGTGAGATCTCACGTTGATTGGAGAAGGGAACAAAAAATTTCTTATAAGGGTGTGGAAACCTCCCCCAGTGGACACGTTTTAAAATCGTGAGGCTGGCGATGTGTAGCAGGCTAATGCCGATAATTATGCTAATTGAGAATGTTTACTTAATCCACCCTACCTAAATGGTGTGAAAGTTATCTATTTATAATCAGATAAATTAAAAGGATACGAAAATAGTAATAAATAGAAATAACAATATATGGAAGATACCATAACTCAAATATAGATATTTGCCTTTAATAAAATATCAAATATGATATATATAGTAAGGCGTGGAAACCTCTCCCTACTACATACGTTTTAAATCTGTGAAACTGACGACGACGATAAGTAACGGGCCAAAGTGGACAATATTTGCTAGTGGTGAACTTGGGCTATTACAAGTGGTATCAGAGATAGACGCGGTGTGCCAGTGAAAATGTTGGGCCTCGAGGGGAGTGGATTGTGAGATCTCATATGGATTGGAGAGAGAAACAAAATATTCGTTACAAGGGTCTAGAAACCTCTCCCTAGTAGACGCGTTTTATAACCGTGAGGCTTGCAATATGTAACGGGCCAAAGCGGACAATATTTACTAGCAGTGGACTTGGGCTGTTACGTTTTCGAACATATGTAACGGTGAAATTGCCAATATGAAAATAGCTCAAGTAATACAAGCTGCACGTTTGAACTTTCTTTATGGTATATTAAGTTTGACGAAGCATAAATAGTATGATAGTATTGAAACAATTCAATAATTAAAATGGTAGTTAGACAATAATTAAAATTGGTACTTTCATATAGACACGTACATATAACTTTTACAACGATACCCGTGAGTAATTTTTAACCAACTTTGGGAGGTGAAATACAAACATCCTTAATATTGACAATAACCCTAACTCGTGAAGGATCGTAATTCAAAATCATCGGACTTCCAGCAAGAATCTTTTGTGGTTTGACGTTAGGATTCTCCTTTTGTATTATATCTGCAACTTCATAATATTCTACGAACACAAGCTCGGGCCATTCACTTTTCCCTATTTAAAACACATATTCGTGTTAAATTTGTTAATACAGATCACTCACAATAAAATGCACATAATTCCATACCAAGACTTACAAACCGCTCCATCATAGCATTTCTAAACAATTTCAAAACAATTTTAAGAGTAAATGATAGGAAGAACATATGAAGAGAACACGTACGTACCAGACATTTTGCTTCGTTATATGGAAATGCTTTTCGTTATATGGAAATGCTTAGCGTACTCTTTTGTTGAATTTGTTCGGCCAAATGAGTGTCGTATTTATAGCCAACACCCGGGCTTTTGTTGTAGTTTTCTATGAAGTTTTATTGGTAGTATTATCGTGTAGGACAGGTTGGCTAAGTCGTCTTTTCGTCTTTTATATTATTATTATTATTATTATTATTATTATAATTCATTAATGGTTAACTATAATATTTTATTTTATTTTATTAAAATAAATAGTATAATATTGTTGTTTATTATATTCTCTACAAATTTTAAAATATTAAATTTTACATCCCATAGGAATTTAAACAAAATATTTGTTTATAACCTTATCTATATATTTAAAAAACATTGGAATAATGTCTACTTTTTCCAACATTATCCAAACACTTTTGAAGATTATAAACAATATTTTAAACTTATTTACTTTTAATTTTTAAAAATAATGTCTAACTTTTATTATAATTTATATATATATATATATATATATATATTAAAAAAAAAAACATTCTTTATATTTATTTAACTATTATATTTTTGTTTGGTTCGAACAAAGAGAGTTTAAGCCAAGCCGAAAACATCAAACACGTTCAATCGAACAATTAAGAATTTGTTTAGATGATTCAATTAATGGACTAGATCGACTGTTTCGTCTACATATAACTCCAGTATGCATCGTCTGTTTTTCCTCGTATATTCTGTGTTTTTCAACTTCAGGGGTAGACAAATAACCCGGATGCTACCTCGTAATAAGTTTTAGGATAATTCTTATTTTTCGAGCAACCAGGAGACTACCCTAACCCAAGATGAGCTCATAGTTAGCACTTGGTTTTCAAGTAACCATGATGCTACCTCCTGATAATATTAGGATGACTCAAGTCAAGTATGTTTACAACCATGCCCTAATGTTGCACTACAGATGGCAAGTCTATTAAGACACGAAGATAGCTAGGAACCACACAAGAAAAAAAAAAAAAAAAAAAAAAATGCCTAAGTTTTCAGGTCAAGAATAGGAACAAGACATGAACGAGTGTGGTTCCTGGGCTCAATGATTTGGATAAGGTGGTACGATCTTGTCAAAGTTTAATGGGTAGATGTGGAGATGGACTACAGTATGAGCTCTCGTTTAGAAGAGAGTTATGTTCAGTTTCCTTCTTAGTGTTACAAAGGAGTTGGAAGAAACAACCATCTAGCTGTGTCGCTTTCCGATATACGGATGATGACGTCTCAATGAAAGCCATGGAATCATAGGGTTCATAGGGTAGTGGCGTTTATGTCTATTAATAATATAGCTTTACAAGTATTTATTACGAACCATAAGTTTATGACATCATTTTTTAAATATTTTAGATGTATTTATTTTTCGAACACATTAGTCATGTCAGGTATGTATTAGCGACATTAATTGTAATAAAAAAAATTAGGGTTGCCACGGATGACCTCTACTAGTTGTCCCAAATTTCACATTAATGGAAATTGAGATCAATTCTACGAGTTTCAATTGGTTTAGCAATTGATCCGCTAGTTTAGCGAGTTTCACCCAGTGTAGTGGTTGGTTCAACCGGTTACATATTCATATTCAATTCACAAATTCGCAGCAACTCAACTTGTTCAGAATTGTTCGACGCCTTTTGGATTGATTTAACCCTGTTTCAAATTAGTTCAGGACGGACTTAGCATCGATTCAACTCGTTTAAGTAGGGTTGAAGCATGGTTCAAACATTCTTTTTCAGGCAAGGACAACGGAATTCGAGCTAACCGATGATATTTACTAAGGAGACCATTACATAGTTAGGATAAAGTTTGATTTCACATTAGTTTTTCATTTCTTTTTAACGTTAAAACAAATAAGACGTTTACGAGAATACATGTACATACAGCTATCATAAACTATCTACTAACACATTAACGTTTGTCGTTGTATGTACATGTATTTTCGTAAATATCACTTCAAATTCGATTTTTACGATGAGATATTTGCTTCTTAGTCAAAGGATATGCCTTCATTTCTTCTATCACAAGCTCGGGTCATTCACTTTTTTCTATTTAAAATACACATTTGTGTCTCCCAATGAAATAATAAAAATTAAAAACAAATGAATAAAATTTATTAGTGAGTCCAAGCCCCCCCTAACATATATTGTTTGCTTTGAACCATTATATATATAGCCGTCAGTCTCACGATTTTAAAATGCATCTATTAGGGAGAGGTTTCCACACGCTTATACAGAATGCTTCGTTTCTTTCTCCAACCGAGGTGGGATCTCACAATCCATCCCTTTTGGGAGCCTAACGTTCTCACTGGCACACCATTCGATGTCTGGCTCTGATACCATTTGTTACCACTCAAACTCACCACTAGCAGATATTGTCTGCTTTGGCCCATAATGTATCCCCGTTAGCCTAACTGTTTTAAAACACATCATTAGGGGGAGGCTTCCACAGCCTTATAAAAAATGCTTCATTCTCGTCTCCAACCGCATGATCAACGCTCTATTGACTACCCGCATGATAAACGCCCTCCCATAGGACAAATCCTACCTACACAATGGATCCATCCTGTGGTAGGGCATTGATCATGCGGGTAGTCAGTGGTAATCTTGTAGGGAGAATCCGTCCTGTGAGAGGACATTGATCATGTGGGCAGCCAGTAGAGTTGGCACGTACTACTGTGATATCAAAAATTGGTTGGAAAAAGAAATGAAATATTCCTTTTAAGGGTATGAAAACCTCTCCCTAACGGATGCGTTTTAAAACCGTGAGGCTGATGACGATACGCAACGGGCCAAAGCGAATAATATCTTCTAGCGGTGAGCTTGAGCTATCACAATACAAATACTTGATATTTGTCTAGAAGAAAATCAATATATTTATATTCATAGGTGACTCGAACATTTAGAAAGATCTAAAATCATTGGTTAGACAAAAATATCATATGGCTTCAGTTATACGACAACTTCAAAGTTTTCAAACCGCTCGGTCATAGCATTTGGAAATAACTTCAAAAAAATCAGAAGAGTACGTGATCGGAACAACGTACCAGAAGAAGGAGGACACAACATCTTATTGCTTCTTTGGTAGGTGATAAGAAAATGCTTGGCTTACTCTCTACTGTTATTTTGTATTCTCGACCACATGGACCCACCAGACGAGCTTATACGTACACTCCAAGTCTATCCTTCAGCTAGTGTATGATCACACTGCTAAAACCATAGAAGGAAAGGAGTCGTATAATATCATGGCAAAACATAGATATTGTAATATACACGTTCGCACTCATCATAATGGAGAAGTATCTCGATGTACGTGACGTGTCTGTACTCATTATATGTGGACATGAATAACGTAATTAACATACATGACTTTCTATTCTATTGTCTCATAGGATACGAGTGAACATATTACATATCTTTCATAACTTGACATATGGAAGTTTATGCTTCATACAAGATCAATATCATAATATAATCTCATAACATAATCGTTACATGACATACTTTATAACATAGCATAACTTACGTAAAATCAAAGCTACATCACACACGTCTTTCAAAAACATGTCTTTTTTACCAAATGTTATACAAAAACCTTTTAACCACGTCTATCTTCATGTTTTTATCCAATATTATCAATAACTTTGGAAAAGTGTCTATTTTTTCTTAAGGTTATAACGGTCCAAACTCACCGCTAGCTGATATTGTCTTCTTTGGGCTTTCCTATTTGGAATCCCTTCAAAGCTTTATAACACGTCTACTGAGGAGAGGTTTCCACATCCTTAAAAAGGTGTTTGTTCTCCTCCCCAACCAATGTGGGATGTCACAATCCACCCCGTTCAGGGCCCAACGTCCTCGCTAGCACTCATTCATTTCTCCAATCGATGTGGGATGACATCGGCGTCGCGTTGAAGACCATGTAACTTGTATTAGGGTAGTTGCATTTTATTTATCTCATCGCCCTTAGATTAGATCACGACATTGTTTTACTGTTTTCTCTATTTTATTTTCTAGTTTTTAAATACATTGTTTAATCCCATTTTTATATGTGTTGGATTGATTTAAGGTTTTTATTTTTAACGTGTAAATCCATGATATCATTTTGAAATATTTTAAAGGAATTTTTCCGCAGCTAACAATCATGTCATGCTTATAGTAACGACTCTGTTTCAACAGAAAAATAGTGTCGTTATAAAACTCCATTATTTTAAAATCACGTTCTTGAAATAAAATAAATTTCATATCAAAGTTAATGTTAGGAATAATATAAAAGTGAAGTGGATAACTAAACATAGTTCAAATGGCATACGAAATTGACGATATGAAATATTACGTACTAGAGTAAGTTTAGCATACATTATTAATAGCTTCCGAAGAATTCAATAATTAAAGTGGTAGTTACATACTACCTTATTAGTAATTTCATATTCTTTATATTGATACATATAACTTACACAACTATACTCGTGTGCAATTTTTAACCAACTTTAGGTACGAAAACAACGACATCGTTAATATTGATACGAACCCAAACTCGTGAAGGATCGAACTCTGATTTTTCGTAACAACAAGCTAGAATCTTTTGGGCTCTGACACAAGGATTCTCTCTTTCTATGATTTTAGCAGCAACATAAAATTTTACTCCCACGAGCTCTGGCCATTCAATTTTTCCTATTTAAAACATATATTCGTGTTAAATTTGCTAATACACAACAAACAGTAGAATCCAACAAATCGTGATATAATCATATATATAAAATTTCAAAATTGGGTAGGAATAAACATAAATTTTAAAAACATGAAAATAAGAATGAACAAGGATAAATGTTTCAAATAATGAGGATTTGAAAATAAACTAAAATAAAAAAAACATAAATTGTTATAAATTTGAAATAAAGATACTAAATCATTATACAATAACGTTCATAAGCTAAATCGTTAGCTATCGAACACATTTGAGTAAGTGATAGGAAGAACATACTGTGAGGACGGGAATCAGACATTTTGTTGAATGCTTCGGTTGGTTATATGTAAATGCTTAATTTACGCTTTCGTGTTGAATATGTTTTAGCGAAATGGGATTTGCATTTATAGCCAATGTCCGCTACCCTTAGTGGAATACTTTGTTCCTGTTCTCAAATTTGTCTATTACCGTTTTTATTCTTAAATTTATTTTATTTTCAAAGTCATGTTTTTTTTAAAGATTTTGTCGGTTTCTTTAGATATGGATCATATTAATTTATTTATTATAAATGTTGATTTTAATGTATCGATGCATCATTTCAATATATCGATATCAACAAACACAAAAACATATTGTTGATATAATAAATTACGTCACATCTTGTCGATATCTATCATGTCTAATATCTTCATACATACATATATGCATCTCAAGAATGTTCAGATAATACAAGATTTTGGAATATTATAAAAAAAAATTATAACATATTTATTAAAAGAGGAGTCAAATTCATTAAACTTAAACATTACTCACAACCAAAAGTCTTAAATGAACGACCAAAAAACCAAAAAGCTAACGAGAATAATCAAAACAAGTCATCTAAAGCAAGTGGTAAAAAAACTTGTGTTAAAAGTCGATTCTTTTTTCAATGACTTGTTTTAATAAAAAAACTCACTAATGATCAGTCCATGACATTGTTTGCTAAATATTTTAGATGTATGTTTTCTGAATGTATTAGTTATGTTATGCATGGGTTAGCGACATTAATTTAGGGTCGTCATAGATGACCTATACTAATTGTGTTAAATCTCACATGAGTGGAAATTGAGATAGCTTCTACGAGTTTCTATTCGGTTAGCAATTGACCATAATTTAGTGAGTTTAACCCAGTCTAGTGGTTGGTTCAAACAATTCAACATATTTCAGTTTGCAAATTCGTAGTAGCTCAACTTGTTTAGAAAGGTTCAACGTCTTTTGGGTTGATTAGTGCAGGCAATTTGGGCTGGCTTAACATCAGTTCAACTCGTTTCAGTTGAGTTGAAGCATGGTTCAAACGTTCTTGTTCAAGTAAGGACAAAGGCATTTGAGCTGGCCGATGATATTTGCTAAAGAGATCATTAGACAATTACGATCAAGTTTGATTTCACATTAGTTTTTCATTTCGTTTTAATGTTAAAACAAATAAGACCTTTACGAGAAAAAATGTACATATAACTACCATCGGCTATTTGCTTACACATCAATGTTTGTAGCTGTATGTACATGTATTCTCACTTCAAATTCGATTTTTACGATGATATTTGAATTTCAATTTCATGGCGAAAATGTTAAATATAGATAAATTGCAAAGAAAAAAATGCATCCGAGAAGATTTCCCTCCGGTCAAACCCGTTAGTGTTTTAAATTTATTTTTTAAGCTTTCGAATTTTTAAAGCTTTAAAAGCATTTTCAAATATTTACATTACGTAAAATTTTCATATCAAAGTCGATACGTGAAATAGTGTTGTAATGACCTGGTTCATAATTTTACCTAATTTCCGTGGAATTAATGCAATGAATTAGCTCACTAAGTTTAACGTACATTATTAATATTATAAAATAATGCGATAGTATAGGAACAATTCAATAATTAAAGTGGTAGTTAAATACTACCTTATTAGTACTTTCATATACGTTTTATATATATATATATATATATCTAACTTTAGGGACTAAAACAACAATGTCATTACGATCGACTTCAACCCGAACTCGAAAAGGATTTAAAGTCAAATTTGATATGATAAATTCAATGACGACCTTATTTTTAATGAAAAAATAGGGACATAAACCGTATCAATTAGATCAACAAACACAAAAATACGATAGATCACATCCAATATCGACGTCAATATCAAGTATGAAAGGATACATCCGATCACAAAAGAGTAAATTATGAATTTACTAATAAAAATGTGAGGAAAAAGGCGAAAAGATTTTGAATATTTATAAAATCTTTGAAGTCAATTTACTTTTAATTTAGAAAAACAATATTTACCTTTTATTAAAGTTTTCAAAAAATAAAATCTTCCACTTTTTATCAAAGATGGTTAAAATCGTTTGAAAAATGTTTTTTTTTTTTTTTAAGTTATCAAAAAAATTTGAAAATTATTCATAGAACTTTAGAAATATAAATTTCAATATGATTTTTGCAAATTAAAACCTAAAATAGAATAATAACACCATGGAAGGAGCCAAATTAAAGTACATACTTTAAGATGTTTGAGCGGAATACATATACAAAAGAAAACCTGATCTCGCTCATCTCTTCACTAAATAATAAGAAATTCTCTCTCGACTTCGCCCTCTCTAAATTCATAAAAATTTTCATTCAAGAGACTCCCACAGAGTCTGGGTCCTGTGTTTGAATCCTAACCACGAAGATACCAACCATTTCATTTATAACTTCGATACCAACCATTTCATTTATAACTTCTGCAACATGTTTACCTGAAAAACAATTTCTTTTTCTTATTTCCAAAATAAAGAAAAAGAAAACAATATCCCTCAAAGGTTCAAATGCAGCGCCAGACTATAACCAAAAAATTATATATATATCAATGCATTGTATATAAATTAAACAACATTTGCCTATATGCTAACACTTCTCTATAGACTCTGATTTTGGCATGTAAGAATAGTTGTTGTTTCTTACGGGAAAGAATCAGTACAGAAATTCTTACATTTGTGCAACTCTTCTTGTCTGCCCGCTCCTTGAAAAGAACATTTGCTGAGAAATTCAAGCGTAGTGGCAGACGTTTTTAATATTATGCTGAGAAATTTACTAGAGGCTTCCTCTCATCTGTCATGCAAACGAAAATCTTGAGAAAAGAGAGCGAGCAGACCCTGAAGAATCACCGGCAGGGCTCGGAGGACCATCGGTCGAGCTGCGATACGCTTGTTGACATTTTTGCATCTGCATAAGCAAATCAACCCAAAATTATTCACCATAGTTGAGCTTTTTTTTTTTTTTTTTTTTTTTTTCTAGTATAAGTGGGGATGAGAATTTGAACCTCCACCTTGAATGGTGTACGTGTCAATTATGGTTGGATTATGCTCACTTTGACACTACTAGACTAATAAACCGAACCGAGCATGTTGATAATTCGCAAACATAGCTCTATTCCTATTATTTAGTTGATCCTTTCATAAGGCCCAACAATGGTTTTCCTTCTTTCCATGGGTTCTTTGGACTGCTCTATATGTTTGGCTACAATTAAGAAAGTAGAACCACAGGGGTAGAGAAGAGTAGAGAGTGCATATATAACCTCTTCTGGGCTAAACTGGAGGAGCATGGCCACCACAGGTAGCAGAGCTTCTACTTCACCTAATTAAAAATAAGTTTGAGGATAAGGAAATGTTCTCAGGATATAAAATAAAGCACAGCCTAATATCAGTCAATCTTTAAACCCATAAATTGAAACGAGGACGTTAATTGAAAACGATTGGCTTTATCAAAGTAGGACCCTAGAAAAACTTCTACTATACCGGTTTCGAGGAGCTTCAAGATGACATTCTTCAGATACGTCATGTCAACACCCTCCCTCTTCTGTGATCTTTCCATATCACGAAGCTCAGCCTTCAGCATTGCTTGCTGCACCCATGAGATAATGTTAAAATTTCACACCAAAAATGTTAGTAGTTGATCTACTATGGTATGACTTCACATATCAGGCCAAACATGGCTTTCTTAAATAAAAATAGATTAAGAACTTAAAAGGTTTTAACATCTTGGAAATTGGCTCCATTGGAACTTAAATTTTACCTGTTGGCTATGCAAACGATTCTCACGTTCGAGCTCCTCAAGTTCTTCCTATAAATTGCAGAATTGTTAGACTCTGCATCTAGAACGTGAAATACATATCGCAATCAGTGAATCATACTTGAAGAGCTAAAATATGCCGCTGTGATTGGGCTAGTTGTTCTTCTCTCTGAGCCTGCTGCCTTGCTAAAATCTGAATAAAAAATGAAAACGGGAAACTATCACAAACAGGTTCTAGATGTTTTAGATCAAGCTGCCAGCACATGAAAAACATCAAGAAGATTATTGTTTTTTATTATTATTATTTATTAAAAAATAATAATACATAAATAAAGGAGATAGACATCAGAATAAGATGTTAACTTTCATCCCTAACATTGTTTTGAGATCCCACATGGGTTGGAGAGTGAAACGAAACATTCTTTATAAGGGTGTGGAAACCACTCCCTAATATACGCATTTTAAAAACTTTGAGGGAAAGCCCAAAGAGAATAATATCTGCTACCGGTGGGCTTGGGCCATTACAAATGGTGTCAGAGCCAGACACCGGGCAATGTACCAGCGAAGAGGTTGAGCCCTGTAGGAGAGTGGACATGAGGCAATGTGCCAGCAAGGATGCTGGGCCTGAAGGGAGGATGGATTGTGAAATCCCACATCGACTAGAGAGAGGTACGAGTGCCAGCGAGGACACTGGGCCCCGAAGGGGGTAGATTGTAAAATCCCACATGGGTTGGAGAGGGGAACGAAACATTCTTTATAAGGGCGTGGAAACCTCTCCCTAGCAGACACGTTTTAAAAACCTTGAGGAGAAGCCCAAAAGGAAAAGCCCACACCCTTATAAAGGGTGTTTTGTTCTCCTCCCCAACCAGTGTGGGACATCACAATAATTGTAACAACCCAAGCCCACCGCTAGGGAAAGCCAAAAAGGACAATATTTGCTAGCGGTAGGTCTAGGCTGTTACAATTATTGTTAACATGTCGTAGAAAAAGGTGACTAGATTTGATAATCAAACCATGCAAACTAATTTTTTTTCTTATTCATGAGAATGGAGACTCGAATCTCTAATTTTTTAGAAACAACAAAAAAAGATATTAAAAACAAGCAACAGGTTTTTATGAGAAAGAATGTTGTACATACCAGAATCTGTTGTTCTGCATTGGAGGCACTCAAATTTGACGAGTCCTGTTTTTGAGTGACTGATACCAGTAGAAGAAAAAGAACGTTAGGATGCCAATGGTCTGTTCTAGTCTATTGTCCAAGTTCATTCAGTTCTAATAGTATCAAATGCAAGCAGCAAATGAATAGGGAAACAAAAAAGTTCTCCTACCTGCAGTATTACCAATTTGATCTGCCTGAAACGATGATACAACAGATGGATCAGTAATGAGTACAGAAAACACTAGATGAAAAGGTTTTCAAGGAATTGTAACCAAAAGGAGTAGAAGTTAAACATACGGGAGGTTTTGATTCCAAAGATCGTCGAAGATTCTTGTTATCATCTAAAAGCCTAGAAATTTCTGTATCCTTTTCCTCGATCATTCTATCAGCAAGATCACGGAATGAATTATGCTCTTCCTACAGATTACACAACAAAGTAAAATCTTGAGGATAAATTATTTTAGCACAAGGCACAAAACAAGAGAAGAAAAAAAAAATTACACTTGCCTTCAATCTTTTGTACCCTTGTTTCAGCTCCTCAAATTCCTTTTCTACATCTTGCCTAGAGGATTCTTCAAACTGAGATTTCAGTGCTTCACATCTAACTGCTCATAAGATATTGTAGGAAATTATATTCTTTGCAACAACTTATCTATCGCTCTGTAAAGAAAAAACCAAGAATCACTATTTCATTCAAACTACAGATATTACTTCGCCATGATTCCTCCAAGTTCTGGAGGCTTTGTTCCCAAGCTTCCTTTTCTGAATGAAGGTGCAAATTAGCAGATTCAAGCCTCTTTTCGAGGCTCTTAATATTTTGCTCAGCGTCATTGAGGGCTGAATCTCTGTCAGAGGTGAAAATAAGAAGTTATCTTTAAAAAGAATACTGCCAATTACTCAATTCATAAAAGGGGAAATGATTTATAGAACTTCAGGAGGAAAATTCTTAAGGAAATAAAGAATGGAACCATTTGCAAACACAACTAACTAGCCACTTTGGCTACTAGACCTCATAGTGGTTAAGCAAAACATAAATCTAACCGCCATTAGATATCTAAATTAAATGTAATGACAAAACAGGGCCATGATAAGAAAACATTGTTTGCCTGCCAAGGAATCTTTTTCACCTAAAACTACCATGGAATGTTCATGATTTTTTATGCAAAAAACGGACTTTTATTGAAAAACATATGAAAGAAATTGGATCACACTCCATAACATTCACACGTTCCATTTAACTAATCTATAATTCTAGGTTTTAACAAACAAATAAGATCCAAAGAGAATTATTCTATAACGACCTTATTTTTTTATCCTAAAATAAAGTTGCCACTACGTACATGACATGCCTGTAAAATGTAGAAACCTTCGTTTAAAGTAGTTCATAAATAATGTCATAGACTTAAACGTTCGAAATAAAATCCTTAATACAAAACAACAAAAAATAAATAACGTGAAATTTAAATAAAATAAAGAAAAGAATAAACCAATGCCCTGATCTAACCTAAGGGTTACAAAATAGACATAAATGCAGCTGCCCTAACACTGGTTCCATGGTCTTCGTCACCACGCCGCCATCATCCATACAAGGGTGTCTTGCCTTTATTTGAAATGTAAAAGTAGCATATGGCTGGAGTATTTTAAGAAATACACCGCAAGTAACCTCACTATTGAGGTCGAAAAATGCAAATACATGCAAGAGGGTGGAACCTATCCTTTTAACATATCATAGCACGGCCTTAGGCTAAGCTGTCAAAGGATATGCTATGATATGTTAAAAGAATAGGTCCCACCATGTTGCATCTGTTTGTATTTCCCGACCCCAATAGTAGGGTTACTTACTGAGTATTTCTTAAAATACTCAAGTCATGTGCTACTCCTATATTTCAAGTAAAAGTAAGGCACTTGTACAGATGACGGCGGCATCATGACGAAAGTTATGGAACCAGTGTTAGGGTAGCAGCATTTATGTCTACTTTATAGCCGTTTGGTTAGATCATAACATTGTTTTATTCTTTTTCTTTATTTTATTAATGTTATGTTCTTTTTCTTTATTTTATTTAAATTTCAAAGTTATTTATTTAAATTTCAAAGTTATTTATTTTCCGATGTTTTGTTTTAAGGATTTTATTTTGAACATTTAAGTTCATGGTATTATTTATGAACTATTTTAAAAGAAGGTTTCTGCATTTTACAATCATGTCATGCATGTGGTAGCAACTTTATTTTAGTATTAAAAAAATAGGGTCGTTACACTTGGTATCAGAGCAATACCTCTCCCAATAAGATGTGGTTCGGGAGCGAACCAAGGCGAAAGTTAGTGAGCATGTGACACCCGAGTAAAGAAGGGATGCATGAATGAATCGATACCACATTCAAATGAGAGTGATTCTAAGGATAGGATGACTAAGAAAGGCTTAAAGGAAATGAAAGTTACTACCTATATAAAACAAGTTACACCTTCCTTTTCGGTGGCACAATCATAAGAACTCCATGGTTAAGCTTGTTTTTACTTGGAACAATTCTATGTTGGGTGACCTCCTGGAAATTTACCTAGGATGCATGTGAGTGAGGACAGAACATGCCGGAATGACTTGTGTTGGTCTGTGGAGATAGTTTTCACTCTTAAGAAGCAAGAAGTAGGTAATGTGACTATGTCGTAGAGGATGCTGGAAAATGTCAGATGCTAGAAAATGTCGAGGTCATTAGGTGTTGAATCCAAATTTCAAATCCTGATCTTAATCCAGATTATGGGCATTACTAATTATTATCTCCCTCCAGGTAAGTGGGTTTATTGCAAACACAATGAAGAGACGGCAGATGGCATTTTATACCATTCCGTGTCGTTTCATTAGTAATGACGGATGTCCAATACATCTTTTAAGTGCCATTTGTTCCCTCCGTTCAAGTTAAGAATTCCATGCATCAAGTCCTTGATATACACCCAAAAGCGAGGCCACAGTCCTTCAACTAAATTAGGACATCCATACGGGAGTTATGGCTAGAAATAAATAAAGAATCTTCATCTAGGAGTATACGCACACTATGCCTATTATCCAGTATCAATTTGTTTACTTTCTCCAACTTTTAAACGAAAAAATCAATATAATTACTCTCTCCATTATAGGTGTCAATTGAAGATATTTTTCGTTATTGCTTTTGGTTAAGCTTGGTGGCTCCCATCTTCACATTATAAGTGTCAATTGAAGATATTTTTCGTTATTTGAATACTTAAGGTATCAATTGGTTTGCCCCGCGATTGAGGCACGCAACTAACGTTATTAATTTCTGAAACATTTTTAAATGCTCCAAATATTCAAATCAACCTCCCAAGGTATAACTACTATTAAAGTTGCAGTTTAAATTTGTAATAACCCTCCCGAAGAAGATGGAAAATTAAAGGCACGAATCTCAAGTATAAGAATACCTTTCTCTGAGTTCTTTTTCATGATTTGCCAAAGCATTTTTTAGTTCTAGCTGAACCCGATCCTTTTCAGCATATGCCAACGTGATTTCCTTTTCAGCTTCCTATAATGCAAAGTTTGATAAGTGAAGCGAGCTCAGGAATCAACATGGATATTGACATCATGTGTTCACCTTAAGCGCTTCCTCGAGGGCTTTAATTTGGTCAGAGTCCACAGCAGCCTCTAGCTCTGCTTCCTTCTTCTGAAGAAGTGCATGAGCACGAACCTTGTATGAAGAAAATTCACTTTTAAGGCGATTCATCTGCAAGAATAAAGAAATGTCATCAAGCCAATTCTGATTTTAAGTAGGTGTTGAAGGGACTAAAAGATTACTTAAAAATTCATTTATGGAGGATAATATTAAAAATAAAAAAAAATAAAAAAATAAAAAAGAGAGAGAGAGAGAGAGAGAGAGAATTATTTCTATGGCAGCATCTGAAAACTTTGGTAAAGTCGTGGTTCCAGGTTTGTTAGATACCATGAATAGACACATTGCAGATAGATTGATGGACTGCCTCACATCAGATGAATTAACAGAGAAAAAAAAAAAACCTACTTTAAGGGATGAAGCATTAGAAGATTATTCCAGTAAATATTGGAGAACAAGCATGAACGGTGAAATCTGAGCATGCAAAATGGTGGAAGAAGTTATTCCACAAAATTTGGAGAACAAGTAACGGCAGCATCCAATGTGGAGATGCTTATCAGCCACGTTAAAAGCATAATACAGAGCTCAAGATACCTAGTGGTTTCCTTCGGAGGATGGTGTTAATTTATCTTTTCTTATTTCTTTTCGGGCTAGCAACTTCTCCATAAGATCTGAAATACTACATATGGGGGAGTCCATCCCATAAACAGAACCTAGGAAAGGCATCAAGAGAAAAAAAAAACCAATTTTTTTTGGGGACTTCAGCTTTCCAAATGTGCTTGAGTGGACGGGTGGTAGGAGCACCTAGTAGAAAATTATTTTGTAAATAGAGAAGTAACTAACAGCAAGCAACCCCGTCGAGATAAAATGATTAGCAACCATATCAACGTGGCAGCAGCGTCCCTATCTAAACTGTAGTTCAAGGAAGAGCTAACAATTAATCATTTTAGTAACGAAACCAAAAATAAGAATTTTAATACAAACCAATAGCAAAGAATTTATAAATCATAAAGAGTATATAAATATAGTAATATAGGTACAATCTCAGATAATTTGAGGAACCTAGAAGTCTTCTTCTTGAGCAAGCTCAAACTTAGAATAGCAACAAAATTGCGAGCCTCAAACCTTACTGCCCTCTTCCATTATTTATAGCCGCTGTCCATCAACAATTCCTTCTAATATACTGACCCGTTATCTTCTATACCTATCCCTAAACCAAAATAATCGCCAGCCTCATCATCCAGTTCTGTAACACCATCTTCAACGACTCCAATTAAGTACCCCATTAGTCAAATCGTAGTACTAATCTACAAAATGTTACTTGGTACAGCTCCACTTTTCCCAGTTATAAATTACTGTCTTAAGGTTTTTCCCAATAAGAAAAATAATAAATAAAACCTGAATCTTGACACAATTGTAAGAGTTTAACCAAAGAGCCTACATTTTCATTTCTGAGGTGAGCAAGCTCTCCTTTTACAGTTTCCACAGTAGCTCTAAGTCTGGCTGCCTCACCACTTGATGCTGCGTCCATCTCTGCAATCTTTGATTCTTTCTCTGCAACTAATTCCTGGAAAATGTGTTCTTAAAATCTTCATTAACAGGCATATATATATATAGATAGAAATATATTAAGATAACTATTACAAACTCAGTTGTAAAAGTTTATAATAGTATAAAGAAAAGGAGAATTATATTGCAACCAGAAATCAACTCTTCTCCTCTTACATTGAAAGCATACTTGATAATAACTGTAATTGTGACAACAAAACTTTATGTCTAATCTATTAATTGAAAGTACAGTTAACACATGGAATAATTTTTTTTTTTTTTTTTTTTTTTTTTTTTTTTTAAACTTCTACTCTCACCTTAAAAGCATACTATAAAATCACAATCTTTATGAAAACACCACAGCATAATACTCGGATCTTTACAGATAAGCACCATATACTCATGGAATTTACTATCTTTTAGCACTTCTCTGGAGTAAACTATCCCCACCTTTTTGTAATTATAGCATTACTTACCTCAATGCTCATTGTTAAAAGAAATTATTACTACAAATCGTTAGGATCTTTTATTCTTTTGTAATCATTTCACCTTACCAATGGAATGCTGTAATCAATTCACCATATCAATAAAATGTTCATTTTTCAAATAAGAAAAACACCACAGCACTCCAAAAGCCTTCAAAACTTGTACCAGTAAAATGAGCTAAACAAAAAGCCTCCAAAAGCCTCTTTGGAGTCCTCTGTCAAAGGATTCAACTCAAGACATCTTCTACCGAAACAAATAAGAAAGATGGACCTATGTCATAGACCTCTATAAACTTAGAATCTTCTTACCATTTACAGAAAGGCAATTATAAATCCACTAAATCCATGTGGGCACCACAACCCTTATTTTTTAACACCATCACAATAATATCCCGAAATAAAAAATCTCAATCCATGTGGGCACCACAACCCTTATTTTTTAACACCATCACAATAATATCCCGAAATAAAAAATCTCAATCCATTTATCACAAGCCTCCTTCTCCAGGCCCAATTTAAGAAATCAATCTGCCCTTCTCTTCCTCCTCCAATCATCCGCTACTTAGCAATCAAAATGGAATCTAAAGACTAATGCATATTTGGCATTAACTAACTGGAGTGTGGTGCCTGAAATATAGACTACAATTTGAATTAACTCATACCTGTAGGGAAGAAATAGTTTCTGTAGCTTTATTTCTATCAGATAAAGCGTCAGAAAGTTGCATTTGGANTTACTGTCTTAAGGTTTTTCCCAATAAGAAAAATAATAAATATATAAGTAAATTGGAATAATTAAATGAAACACAGATTCTGGTGGTTGTTAATACCTCCTCTTTGACAGTCAGTAGTTCAGCATCTCTTGCACTCAACATCCGGGTTTTTGCAGAAACTTCCAATTCCAGCTGACCTGGCCAAAAACAACGCAATATTGGTCTGTTTCTTTGCTATATTAGAACCGTCAACAAAAGTAAAAAAAAAAAAAAAAAAAAAAAAAAAAAAAAAAAAAAAAAAAAAAAAAAAAAAAAAAAAA